>NC_057806.1:673597413-673622653 GCF_018294505.1 Triticum aestivum
CTGCAGCTAAGCCTCCGAGTGGAAGTCTGGCTTACCACTCGGTAGGATTTTTATAACTTAGGCGAGTACTTGGACTACAGCTAAGCCTCCAAGTGGAAGTCTGGCTTACCACTCGGTAGGATTTTTATAACTTAGGCGAGCACTGGGCTGCAGCTAAGCCCCCGAGTGAGAGGTTTGCTCTTCACTCGGTAGGATTTTTATAACTTAGGCGAAACGGATTTGCAGCTAAGCCTCCGAGTGGGAGTCTGGCTCACCACTCGGTAAGGATTTTTACAAACTTAGGCGAAACGGATTCGCGGCTAAGCCTCCGAGTGGAAGTCTGGCTCACCACTCGGTAAGGATTTTTACAAACTTAGGCGAAACGGATTCACGGCTAAGTCACCCACTGAGGGGAAAATTTTATTGGACAAAAATAAAAAGTGACAAAAATTATGGAGGAACTATGACACTATTATTTTGAAATCTATGAACTACAGGAGTACTTTATTGCAACTCATCCGAGTGATAAACTTAAGTGTAAAATGGGCGGAGTAATTCCGCGTTCCAAGCTCGGGGCTCGTCGATATTATGTTCGACGTTGTAAAGACGGTACGCCCCGTTGTGGAGAACTTTGGTGACGATGAAGGGTCCTTCCCAAGAAGGAGCAAGCTTGTGTGGTTTCTTCTGATCCACTCGGAGGACTAAATCTCCTTCTTGGAAGACTCGACCCCGCACATTTCTGGCGTGGAAACGACGCAAATCTTGTTGGTAGATGGTCGATCGGATCAGAGCCATCTCCCTTTCTTCCTCTAAAAGGTCGACTGCGTCCTGCCGCGCTTATTCAGCTTCTGCTTTGTTGTAGATCTCAACTCAAGGAGCATTGTGGAGAAGATTACTCGGCAAGACTGCTTCAGCTCCGTAGACCAAGAAGAATGGAGTTCTTCCGGTCGATCGATTAGGTGTGGTCTGCAGTCCCCAAAGCACCGAGGGAAGTTCCTCGACCCATGCTCCAGCTGCATGCTTGAGATCACGCATCAGTCGAGGTTTCAATCCCTTGAGAATCAGGCCATTGGCTCGCTCTGCTTGTCCATTCGTCTGCGGATGGGCGACTGAAGCGTAGTCGACTCGTGTGCCTTGAGAGTTGCAGAAATCCCTGAATTGCTCCGAGTCAAAGTTCGACCCATTATCCGTAATGATGCTGTGCGGGACTCCGTATCTGAATATCAGTTCCCTGATGAAGCTAACAACAGTATTGGCGTCAAGGTTCTTGATTGGTTTAGCCTCAATCCACTTGGTGAACTTGTCGACTGCCACCAGTACATGCGTGAAGCCACTTCGACCTGTTCTCAAAGGACCAACCATGTCCAACCCCCATACCGCGAAAGGCCAGACGAGTGGAATGGTCTTCAGAGCTGATGCAGGCTTGTGCGACATATTCGAGTAGAACTGACATCCCTCGCACTTATCCACTATTTCCTTTGCCATCTCATTCGCCTTTGGCCAGTAAAATCCGGCTCGGTATGCTTTGGCCACGATGGTCCGAGAGGACGCATGATGACCACAGGTCCCCGAGTGGATATCATTAAGGATGATTCGACCTTCTTCTGGTGTTATGCACTTCTGACCAACTCCAGTCGCGCTTTCTCTATATAACTGTCCTTTGATTACGGTGAAGGCTTTAGATCGACGGACAATCTGTCGAGCCGCTTCCTCATCTTCCGGAAGCTCTTTTCTCAGGATATACGCGATATACGGAACTGTCCAGTCGGGAATGACCACCAAGACCTCCATGACCAAGTCGACCACTGCTGGGACTTCAACCTCAGCCGGATCTGTGGCACTCTTGGGCTGTGGAGCTTCTTCGGTGAAAGGATCTTCTTTGACTGACGGAGTGTGTATATGCTCCAAGAACACACCACTCGGAATGGCTCCTCTCTTGGAACCTATCTTTGCTAGATCATCAGCTGCTTGGTTTTTCAGTCGGGGTATATGATGGAGCTCCAACCCCTCGAACTTCTTTTCCAGCTTCCTCACTGCACTGCAGTATCTAGTCATGGCTGGGCTTCTCACGTCCCACTCCTTCATCACTTGGTTGACCACTAAATCTGAATCGCCATAGACCATCAGGCGACGGACGGCGAGTGAAATGGCCATGCGCAATCCGTATAAGAGGGCCTCATACTCTGCCTCATTGTTGGAGGAATCAAAGTGAATCTGGAGCACATATCTGAGCTTATCTCCTCTGGGGGAAACCAGGACAACCCCAGCACCGGAACCATTCAACATCTTAGAGCCATCAAAAAACATGGTCCAATGCTCCGAGTGAACCTCAGTCGGCTGCTGCTGTTCAATCCACTCGGCGAGGAAATCTGCTATTGCCTGGGACTTAATGGCTTTCTTTGCCTCAAACCTTATATCAAGGGGAAGAAGTTCAATCGCCCATTTCGCCACTCGACCAGTTGCATCTCTGTTGTGCAAAATCTCTGATAGTGGAGCGTCGCTGACGATTGTGATGGAATGATCAGAGAAATAATGAGCAACCTTCTTTGTGGTCATGTATATTCCATACACAAGCTTCTGATAATGAGGATATCTCTGCTTGGATGGAGTCAAGACTTCAGACAAATAATACACTAGGCGCTGAACTTTGAAAGCTTTTCCTTCCTCTTCCCGCTCGACCGTAAACACTGTACTGACGACTTGTCCTGTGGCTGCGATATAAAGCAACAAAGGCTCTTTGCTGATTGGAGCAGCAAGCACCGGCTGGGTGGAGAGCAGAGCTTTTAGCTCGGCAAACGCTGCATCAGCTTCTGGAGTCAACTCGAACTTGTCTGCCTTCTTCATCAGTCGGTAAAGAGGCAATGCCTTTTCACCGAGTCGTGAGATGAATCGACATAATGCGGCCAAGCATCTAGTAAGCTTCTGGACATCGTGCACTCGCACAGGGCGTTTCATTCGGAGAATAGTGCCGATCTTTTCTGGATTAGCGTCGATCCCTCGCTCGGAAACGAGAAAACCGAGTAACTTGCCACCAGAAACTTCGAATGTGCACTTTGATGGATTGAGCTTGATATCATACCTTCTGAGGTTGGCAAATGTTTCGGCGAGGTCGGCGAGCAGGTCGGAACCTTTTCGTGACTTGACGATGATATCATCCATATACGCTTCCACATTCCGACTGATTTGAGTGAGTAGACACTTCTGAATCATTCGCATAAATGTGGCTCCGGCATTCTTGAGGCCGAATGGCATGGTGATATAGCAGAAGCACCCGAATGGAGTGATGAAAGCTGTTTTTACCTCGTCGGGTCCGTACAGACGGATCTGGTGGTACCCAGAGTAGGCGTCTAGAAAAGACAATCTCTCGCATCCCGCGGTCGAGTCAATAATTTGATCTATGCGAGGGAGAGGAAAATGATCTTTCGGGCAGGCCCGGTTGATGTGCTTGAAATCAATGCACATTCGGAGCGATTTGTCCTTCTTAGGAACCATGACGACATTAGCGAGCCACTCGGAGTGGTATATCTCTCGGATAAATCCTGCCGCCAACAGTCGAGCCACTTCCTCACCAATGGCTTTTCTCTTCTGGATGGCGGACCGCCGAAGATGCTCTTTGACTGGTTTTGCTGATGAGTCGACTCTTAGGCGATGCTCAGCCAGTCCCCTGGGAACACCTGGCATGTCAGCGGGCTTCCATGCAAAAATGTCCCAGTTCTCACGGAGGAACTGGATGAGCGCTTCTTCCTATTTCGGGTCGAGTGTTGTGGAGATGTGGGTCGGAGCTGCATCGTGGTCGGTCGGGTGAATGTGAACAGGCTTCGTCTCACCGGATGACTGAAATGCAGATTCTGTGGCGGGTTTCTTGGATCGCAGCAAATCACTCGGATCTGCGTTTTGCTTGTATTCTTCAAACTCGACCGCTGTCACCTGGGAATCAGCAATCTTTGAGCCTTTCTGAAAGCACTCTTCTGCCTTTTTCCGATCACCGGTGACAGTGATCACTCCTTTGGGGCCGGGCATCTTCAATTTGAGGTACACGTAACATGGTCGAGCCATGAACCATGCATAAGCTGGTCTCCCCAAAATGGCGTGATATGCACTCTGAAAATCCACGACCTCAAACGTCAACTTCTCTTTGCAAAAATGTTTCGAATCACCAAACACCACGTCCAGAGCTATTTGGCCGAGTGACTCGGCTTTCTTCCCTGGTATAACTCCATGAAAGCTCATGTTACTGGCGCTCAGTCGGGACATCGGAATGCCCATTCCTTTCAGTGTGTCTACATACAGCAAATTCAGCCCGCTACCACCGTCGATCAGCACTTTTGTCAGTCGAGTGCCTTCGACAACTGGATCGCCCACCAAAGCTTGCCTCCCAGGGGTGGCAATATGAGTCGGGTGATCATATTGGTCGAATGTGATGGGTGTTTGGGACCATTTCAGATAATTTGCTTTTGCTGGGGTAACCATGTTCACCTCGCGGTTAATGACTTTCAATCGACTCTTGCTTTCCACATCTGCAAAGATCATCAGAGTGGAGTTGACATGCGGATATCCTTCCTCACTGTCCTCCTTGTCTTCGGCCTTGTCCGACTCCTTTTCCTTGTCTTTAGACTGTTTTCCTCGAAACTGCTGGATCAGGAGTCGACATTGGCGAGTAGTATGCTTTGGGTAAATGATATTCCCCTCTTCGTCTTTCTTCGTGTGGATGTGACACGGCATATCCATCACGTCGTTCCCTTCTTTATCCTTTACCTTCTTAGGGTTCCAGGATCCTTTTGGTTTCCCCTTAAACTTTCCATGAGCCACGGCCAGAGCCTCTCCAGGAGCTGCCGGTTCAGCCTTCCGCTTCTGTTTCCGACTGGTGTTTCCCTTCTCCGACTGGCTCGACTTGTTCTTGCCGCTTCGGAGTCGGTCTTCTTCTTCACCGTTGGCGTACTTGGTAGCAATTTCCATCATCCGACTCAAGGTCATGTCACCGGTTCAACCAAATTTCAAACTCAATTCTCTGTTCTTGACACCATCCTTGAAGGCGCAGACGGCCTGATGATCAGACACATTCTCCACAGTATGGTGCAAAGTGATCCATCTCTGAATATACTCCCTGAGAGTCTCATTGGTCTTCTGCACGCAGACTTGCAGCTCCGTCAATCCAGCCGGTCGCTTACAAGTTCCTTCAAACGTTCTGACGAACACTCGGGACAGATCTTCCCAAGTGTAAATGCTGCTAGGAGGTAACTGATTCAACCACGCTCTGGCAGAACCTTCCAACATGAGGGGCAAATGCTTCATGGACACCTCGTCATTCCCACCACTAATCTGAACTGCCACTCGGTAGTCCTCAAGCCAAGTTTCAGGCATAGACTCACCGGTGAACTTGCTGACTCCTGTTGCCAACCTGAAATTGGGAGGAATCACTGCGGCTCTGATAGCTCTGCTGAAACATTCCGGACCAAAAACGTGCACTCGACTGCTCGTAGGCGCATCTCTGTCGAGTCCACCTCGATGGGCTCTGTTCCGGTCGACCAAGCCTTGCACGATAATGGATCGCGCGTCGAAGCCTGGTTCTCTGGGGTCGACTGGAACTCTTCGCCCCGCACTGAGCTGACGTCTGTCATCTTGCTGCCGAGGAGCGTAAGACCCAAACCTCGGAGGGGAATTGGGCACTCGATGCCTATCATCTCGGTCGTGTCGGTCTCCATATTGGTCTCGCCGATTCTCGCGCCCTTCACGCCGCGGAGGCGATCTGGGGCTGTGAGCCGACTGAACCGTATTCGCAGCGACGGATCGACTGTGAATTCTGTTGCGCGACTGCGACACGGCTGAATTCTGATCTCTTGCTGCCCGGAGCAGATCCCTGATCTGCATCAAGCCTCTGCCAGCTTCCGACTGAGAGGGCTGAATGGACTCTGCTATACGGGTCGCAGCTGCTAAATTCTGGATTGGGGTTCGATATACCTGAGTCGGCGGGAAGAGTTGACGTTGATTGGCGTCGGGAACTCGTTGCCGCGCGCGATCGTCGAGTGCTCGCTGAAGATTCTCCAGGCGAGCGCGTTCGGCCAAATTGGCCAAACGTGCCTCCTCCAAGGCGCGAGCCTCGGGGGTTTCTCCTGCGATGGGAGTATGCAGGGCATCCATGTTCCTGCGGCGAAGTTCTTCTCTTTGCAGAGAGTCGAGCGGCTCGGGCTGGTACTCTTCGTGGTCTCGTGCAGGGTCGCCTCCCTCGCCTGCCCCACCATCACGGGCGAAGCCAGGGGGGCTGCGAGGCCCGTCGACCATCAGGATTTCCGCCGCTGGATCACTGCTATCGCATTCGGATGCAGTCTCTATGGAGCCAGTCGACAGATCGAACATGCCGTAGAGAGATTCGTCGGGCTCGATTGCCGCAACTTGGGTGGTGGCCGTCTGGCGAGCCACCGCGTGTCTCACCCACCGCTGAAGCCTCGACCGACCCGAGCGCTTGCGCTGGCGGGAGACCGGGAGGGCGGTCGATAGGGGAGTCGACCGATATGGGGTCGACGGCTGCCGCAGCAGAACGCCGCGGACACATGCGCGAAAATGCATCGCACCACGGACGGGGAGCGCATCGACGTCGAGTGGAGCCTCCTGGAGCCAGGCGGAGTCGTCGGCGACGAAGGTGAGAGCACCGAGACGAATCTCTCGACCCTCGACCAAAACTCCAGCAGCTACCATGATGAAAGTACTCGGAAGAATCGCAACTTCTCTACGAAATCGCTAAAACACCCGCCCCACGGTGGGCGCCAACTGTCGTGGATCTAAGTATGACAGTAGAGTGGGGGGTAGGTATGGAGAGGCAAGGTTCTAGCTATGGAGAGGTTGTAAACACAAGAGATGTACGAGTTCAGGCCCTTCTCGGAGGAAGTAAAAGCCCTATGTCTCGGAGCCCGGAGGCGGTCGAGTGGATTATGTGTATATGGATTACAGGGTGCCGAACCCTTCTGCCTGTGGAGGGGGGTGGCTTATATAGAGTGCGCCAGGACCCTAGCCAGCCCACGTAATGAAGGGTTTAAGGTACATTAAGTCCGGGGCGTTACTGGTAACGCCCCACATAAAGTGTCTTTACTATCATAAAGTCTACTTAATTACAGACCGTTGCAGTGCAGAGTGCCTCTTGTCCTTCTGGTGGTCGAGTGAGTCTTCATGGTCGAGTCCTTCAAGTCAGTCGAGTGAGTCCCTCGTAAGTCGACTGGAAGGTGATTTTTTCTAAGGGTGTCCTTGGGCAGGGTACTTAGATCAGGTCTGTGACCCTACCCTAGGTACATGACTCCATCACCGAGAGCACCAGGGCGGTGGACGATGGCGAGGCCTAGGAAGGGAAAGACACGGAGGCAGGGAAGACTCTGCAGTTGTTTCCCACGCGGAGGGGAGTACGACTGTATGAGGGTTTACTGGTTCATCTGCCGTCGCCGGAGAATAACAGCAGGTGTGGGTGAGTGGAGGGATGACTAGGCCAGCGATGGGAGTACAGTGGGGCGGTGAGGCCTGCGCGGCAGCAGAGCCGGCCGCAGGGAGGAGGGAGCAGGCAGTCCCGCCGGTGCTTGTTTGAGCGGCTAGAGCAGGAAGATCAGAGATTGAAGAAGCACGACGGCCATTGGATGGCCATCCAACAGTCACTGCTTGTGCGTCAACCTTTTTTTAGGAAAGCCTCAAATCTGTGAAAAACAGCATACAGCCCATCTGCCATTATTTCTAATAATTTACAGCCCATTTGCTAATTATTAAGGTTTTTTTGGAGCCCATATTCTTTTTGTTAGCATTACAGCCCATATTGTGGCCACGGTTAAAAAATTATATGAAATTTTGCATATTCCGGTGCGGTCCGAACTATTTTTAATCCCGAAATTTCGACTCACATTCAAACTGATTTTTATAAAATCCAACAAATTCTCCACGCATAAAAATTAATGTAATTTTAAATCTCGAAATGAAAAAAAAAAGATATTTGAAACTAATTGCCGGTTTGATGTGTTTTAAAAATGTACATCCCATTTCTCATTACTGATGGGCCATTTTCTCGGCCAGCCGAATAAAAGCTCTCCTCGTCTTGAAAGATTTGCAGCCCAACAGGCCTGACAAAGCGACTTACTTGGCAAATCACAAAAAAACTGGGCTGTGGCCGTGGACCCAGCTGTCAGCCTCTCCACGTACAGTACTCTTCCGATGGAAGTCGTTCCTTGACCACGTTGACCATGCCGCGCGGAAAGCACCACGGCGGTGGACGACGGCGAGGCCTAGGAAGGGGACGACGCGGAGCCGGGGAAGACGCAGCAGCGGAAGCCCACACGGAGAGGAGTACGAGGGTTCACTGGTTCAGCTATGGTGTGAGGCTGCCGTCGCCTCAGGGCCTGGCCAGCGGTGGGAATAGTAGGGGGCGGTGAGGCCTCCGCGGTAGCACAGCCAGCCACGGGAGGCAGGAGCATGCGGCACGACCGGTGCTGCTTTGGGCGGCTGGAGCAAGAAGACCAGAGGTTGAAGAAGCACTACGGCCGTTGGATGGACATCGTACGGTCACTGGAGCTAGAATCGTTCATATTGACTAAGTTGACAAAGCCCTTCGTCCCCGTCAATTTAGTAGGCCCACAAGTCAGCCTCCCACCAAGGTGGGTCCCAGCTAGCCGGGGGAGTATTCATTTTTTTGTGCGTAATAAGGAGGCGGGTCCGAGCTGACAGTGGGGGGGACGTTTTTTTCGCAAAATACGGTGGCCCGTCAGGTGGGTCCTAGCAGTCTGGGGGCAAACATTTTTTTCACAAAATACGGTGGCCCGTCTAGTGGGTCCCTGCTATTAGTTGGAGAAATCATTATTTTCCGCGTAATAAGGAGGCACTTACTTGCTGCGGCTGGACCCAGCTGAGACTCTCCACGTACAGTATACTTCCGATGGAAGTCGTTCCTTGACCACATTGACCTCGCCGCGTTCCATTGCATGCATGCATCCATGGGCGTGGTGCGTCCCCACTGTCAGCCTCTCACGTACAGTCATCTTCCGATGACTCTCGGTTGTTGACCACGTTGACCACATCGTGCCGAGCGCACCCAGACTGGAACGACCCGGAGATGGGGAAGACGGGGCAGTGGAGTCGCAGATGGAGAGGAGTGGGAAACTTCACTGGTTCGGGTGCGCGGCAGCACAGCCGCGGTGCCGCCCATGGGAGACAGAAGCAAGAATAGAGGTTGAAGAATGAGCACGGCTGTTGGATTAACATCCAACGGTCCAGCTGCTAGAATCATTTGTTGATTAAGTTGACAAAGTCGTGCGTACATGTCCGCTTAGTAGGCCCACAAGTCAGTCACCAAATCTGACAGGTCCTAGCTGTCAACGGGATGAATAATTTTTTTCGCAAAACAAGGAGGCACTTCCTTCCGTGCGAAGATATAGCTGTGGGTCCCAGCTATCAGGTGGAGGAAACATTTTTTTAGCTTCATAAGGAGGAACTTTTCTTGCGTGCGACCATGGACCTCGTGGGTCCCAGCCGTCAGGCTCTCCACGTAGAGTCCTCTTCCGATGACTCTCGTTTGTTGACCATGCCGCACCGAATGCGGCGAGGCGGTGGACGACGGCGAGGCCCCAGACGGGAATGACTCAGAGATGGGAAAACGCGGCAGTGGAGTCGCAGATTGAGAGGAGGATAAGGGTTATAACTGGTTCTGTTGCGGCGTGGGGCTGTAGTCTGTGGAGAATAACATGAGGTGTCGAGGAGTGGAGGGATAGCCTGGCTGGCGGTGGGGTAGCGCTTCGCAGTGATGCGTGCTAAGCAGGGCCGCTAGCCACCGGAGGCTGGACCAGGCGGTCCCAGCGACACTGGAGGAAGAAGACGAGAGATTGAAGGTGCATGCCGGCCGTTGGATATAAATCCAATAGCTGTGGATGACACAATCATTTGTTGACCAAGTTGACAACGCCCTACGTAGGCTTCAACCTATTGGCCCACATGTCAGCCTGCAAAAATGTGGCATATATTTAACCCATGTTTTTTAGAATGTACAGTCCATTTGCCAGGCTGGGTGAACAAATAATTTCGCGTCAATCAGGCCCATTTATATTTTCTAAGAAATCCCAGCCCATTTGCACTTCCTTGAAATACACGTATTAGGTGGGCTCGTTATATATATAATGTTATGTTAGAAGGAGCAATTAATATAAAAGAATAAACCGGAGAGGCATATTATATATATATATAATTAAGAAATTAGCGAGTTATTGCTCAAAATAAAAATGAGCGCGTTATTATTAAATTGGTCTTTAGAATCTTCGCAAGCTTTTGTACAGAATCACCAGGATTTTCCTTGCCTGTGAGTCAAAAACAACCAGGATTTTCCTTGCCAACTTCCATTAAACATTTACTTTTATAAGTTAATAACATGTGGGATGTTTTTATAATGTATATATAAGTCTCTATAAAATATACGATAATAGTAATAATATAAATATATATAATGTGGTTAGAAGGGAAAACATAAATTGGACACAACATTACTTTTATAAGAGACCTGCGTTTTATACCCCACAGTAGGCATACTAACAAGTTCACACACAAATACAACAGAAAAGGTAAACATTCATATCAAACTCAGGTTCACAGGACACGTTCATATTCATAGCCAATATTCACTATCAACAACTCAAAAGATTCATATATACACAAGCTCAGCATATCTATGCATCCAAATGATTGATAGGTCACACGACAATATTCATACATAATTCACAAAAAGATGGAGATATACACATGTTCAGTATGTTTATGCATCCAAATGATTGAGATCACAACCAATATGTTCCATGGACGAACTTTAATTACCTAGGGTACAGACTGGTAAATGGTGTTCAATTGGAGGTACTTCTTGCTAAAATTAGTTGTTGTAAGAGTAAACTTTCGAGTACATAAGAAGCAACACAGACAATCTGAACTTTGCTTGTAGGTTTATCCTCAAATAGTGGCCTCGTGCCGAGGGAGGTTTGCGCAACTTGGCTACTACTTTCATCCAACTAGTTTACTGGCTCATCTTGGTCCTGTATCTCGCCAAAATTCTACATTGCAGGCGAGAAAGGAGGCGGTTGAGAAAATGAACCACCCAATTTTTTTGTGCAATTCAACTGAAATGGAGCATCCTTGGCGTGCAGACTGGTTAAGTGCCAGATGAATATACGCGTCAACCAACTTGTCTGGAATCTTTAGACTCCATGCCATATAGTTCGCTACCATATGTGCCGATAACCAAAAGGCACAAGTTGGGACCAAAGACTGGACTACGTTTTTCTGGGCTATGCACCAAGCAATATTTTTGGCGTTCACTCTCCTAATACTTGGAGTTTGACAATTGGCTGATGCCGGTTGATACTCAAATGAATATAGGCACTTCTTGTCAACATCTATGCTTGTCTGAGTGAACTTTGGAGTACATAGCAGCAGCATAAGTACCTGTCCATCTGATCATTTTGTGCAGTTCTATTGAAATCACCCGATGTAATGAGTTGCCTGCGAGTTCAGGCTCCAAATTACTCCTTTATAAAATCGGCAAACAGTAGCACAATACCAAATTACCAATACATATGACAGGCACAATAATCAGGATAAAGACCAGTACCAACCTATGTGAGGTAGCATATCAATTACTATTTCCTTTGACTGGAAGCCGAGATAATCCAAGCGACTAACAGCAAAGGAAGAAAGCAAGCGGAGATTAGCGACTGACAGGAAAGGACGGAAGCTATCGAGGCAATGAAGCACCCAAAGTTTTTGTGCAGTTCCACCAAAATCGAGCATCCCTGTTGGCACATATATTGAGAGAGTGAGATTACTATAATAGTGGGACTAGTTGATGAAACATACACTAACAAATAGAAGCACCCTCATTATCTTAATGGGTAAAGTTAGCAACATAGTAGTCTTGCTTAAAGAGAGGTATTAGTTTATTTAATCAGTGCCAATTAGCTCAACTCAACACTCAGAGCATTGCCATTTATCATAGGTTGCAAAACTTTAACGTGCAAAGATAAAGGAGTTTCTCATGACAGTAGCACGATACAAATAGAGATGACAACAAACTAATATGGATGAAGGCCTTAGGCCCGTATCAACCTGAGAAAAAAAGCTTATTCATGTAGTCCCATAAGAGATGATAAAGCACTCATTGGAATCACACAATAGTATATATTTTTGTGCACTTCAAATGTATGGTTGAAATCACTCTTGTTTACCAGTGCTGAGATTATATCGAAAGATTATCAAGAACTTTCAGCAGAGTTAAAGCACTGGCTGGGATACAGTTCATTGTATTGTCTTGTGTATTTCCATTAAAATGTATGATTGGCATAACATGATCCATGTTTGCACAAGTAGGAACAAGGTGAAACCTTCATTAGCTTAGTGAGAAAGGATAGGAAGACATTAGCATATTACTCAAACAGTAGCATCAAATTCATGATGGACAATACGCAAAACATTGCCTCATTGAACCAATGGCAATAAATTGACATGCAAAACAATAGCACTATTATGTCATGACACTAATAATATTCCCTCCCTGCTCCACCACATGATTCACCTCCATAGACAAACATACACACGTACAAGATTCAGCATAGGGTCCTACTAAAGATTTGTTTAACTCCAACAGGAAAATTAGGCGGTAATAAATTAGTGGTACTTAAGTACTCCTAATTAATTAAGTGAGACAGCAGAAGTGGAAGGGCTCCCTGGAGGATCATCTCACATGTAAGGTAGTCATTGCCGGAGCCCTTGAATGGCCTCGACTGAGGCCTCTGGCTTCAGCAAGATCGCCTTGGCATTGTTTATTCTTCTTCCTCCTCTTCATGCTCTATTTCTCTTTCTCCTCACCAGTTGGTGAAACCAAGTACATGATTGGCCTTCTAATTCAGAATTGGTTTTGTTAGTGAGGGAGTACAAGTGTACTAGTAAAAAACAGCATTATTTTCTCATGGCAGTCGGAAAATAGAGATGAACACATGCATTAAATATTGTTCTTACCTAAACGAAGGTTATGACGCCAATATGGATGATGAGGATTGGAACACAGATCTCCCTTTGTGCAGTTCCACCAAAATGAACCAACTGTTCCATTCTGACATTCCAGTTAAACAGCACAAAAGTCACTTCTTTTAAGAAGAGTTTTGTGCAGTGCACCAAAAGGTCACAACAGCAACCAGGTGAATTGGATATCCCTGTTTGCACAAAAAGGCACAAAGGAAACAGTCAGAGTCTCAAACAATTACAGGCAAAACATTTCGCTAAACTTTTCATGGCTTATAACAGTGGCATGGCTTCATTTTTACCAGGGACATTAGATTAAGAACAGCTAAGGCTGCGTTCAGTTCACAGGTTTGGTGCAAGATTTTCGTAGGAACACAATTCCTATGGTATTCTTTCCCTTCCAACCGTTCGGAACACGGGAAAGGTGAATAGTGTTTCATAGGAAAGCTGGTCTGGTAGTACTGATTCCATAGGATTAGAAACATCGCGCTGCTCATTTTTTGGGCGGAAGCCCGAGGCAGGCGCTCGCTGCCATGCGTTAGACAGGTTGCTGTGCTGTGTTGCCAGAATAAAAAAATCAACCTATGTGTGGTACATGAGGTGAGGACAAGAGTAGTCATTGTGCAGCTGAATAAACAAATAGCATCTCATACTGCCAAGCATGCTACTCTAAAAAACAAATCTATACATTTCGTAGTCCATCCGAACACATTCTCTTGAGAGTTTCCTCCGGTTCGATGTTCCATAGTTTTATACCTACATTCCTTCCCTATTCCTCTATTTTCATCAAGCCCTATGTTTTCTGCCCCTTTATTCTGAACAGAGCCTAAATATTTGGTATAAGGGCATGGGACAGTGGGTGCACCAGCAGTCCAGCACCATGTACGTTAACAGGGGCATAAAGTGGTGATTCATAGTTTGTTGCCCCAAGAAACAAACATCCAAGAAACATATCTAGGTTGGTCCCATTTTTGTTCACTCTAGCCACCTACTCCTATGTGTGGATAGCAAATCTAGTCTTGGTCATACCACTGTGTACAACGTTACCCCTATATTTCCCTTTTCGACCAAGAGACCGGTTGGATGACCAGTCTGTACTACTTTCACCCCCTTTCCTTCCTGTTTGTACCAAATCCGATGTACATACTAAATTCCCCCACCCCCACTTTATTTCTTGTTTGAACCAAGTACTCCCTCCGTCCGGAATTACTTGTCATCAAAATGGATCTGTCTAGAACTAAAATACATCTAGATACGGCGGAGGGAGTACAAGATTTGACTCCATGAAGTAGCTTTACCTCTAACAATAGAAGAAAAAAAATATATATGTGACGTTGGACCATCCGATCGAGAGGGGCTGAGAGGTCGAAAATGATGCACATGCAGCGATGTAGCGAGCTGGGGAAGTAGAGCTAAGGCGGTTTCGAACGAAGATATACCTCAAGTTCGTCGGGATGTGGATAGGTGGGCGGCGGGAGACCGGATCTGCCCACAGGCAACGACGAAGGGTTCGGAGGACCTCCCGCGCCGGCACTCGGCCAGAGATAATGGTGCGGCCGGCAGTGGGTCTCCTCCCTCTCTGTCGACGACGGCCTAAATGCTGCCCCTCCTCCCCTTCACCGTCGAGGGGGATACGTCCGGATCTGTAACCAGCGGTGAGGATAGAAAGCCAGTGTTTTTTGAAGGGAGAAAGACAGTGTTACTACCCCTATCTTGTTTAGATCTGGCGAGGATGAGAGTGTGTGAATAGAGCAACCCTAGCAAGCAAGCGCGGAGGCTCCGGCCTATATATACGTAGTGTGGTAGTTTTCCTTTTTCACTCCATCAGAACAATCATTTAAAATTGTGTACTACTACATGCCAGGTCGCGGTTTTTTAGTTGTTGATTGTTTTTTGAGATAGCTATCCGCTTGTTCCAAGTGGTGTTACGGTGTGCCAGGTTGCACTTTATATCATTCAAGTCTGGTACTACAAGTCCCTCCATTAAATGAACAACCACCCCCTCGTAAAAATTGTGAACAAGCCCACGGCTAAAATTAGCGGAAACGTGGGTTGCCCCAACATGCATTATTATTTATATTTTCTACTCCCTCCGTTCCTAAATATAAGTCTTTTTTATTAGCCACACCTAAGACAAGAATTTTTTTTATTAGCAGTGAACCCCACATGTCATAGACACAAAAATTGTGGCAAGATTCCCTTAGGCAAGCCAAAGTGTGTCTAACAATTTGAGCAACTCAGGTTAGGCAAGTGTGGCAAGTGTGGGAAAATAATGTGGCAACATAAGACAAACATAGTCACAATCCAAACAGCCCCATAATTTTTTGTGACATGCATGAAAATTTGGTTAGTTAAATTTATAGTCAAAATTTGGCAAGGTGCATCAAATCAACACATGCAAGTATCAAAAGGAAAGTCACAGCATGCATGCATGCATTGTACTCCCTCCGTTTCCAAATATAAGTCTTTTTAGAAATTGCAACAAGTGACTACATATGAAGAAGAATATGTCTACTCCTACATATGAAGTAGCCCATTTGAAATGTGTAAAAAGACTTATATCGAGTGCAGTGCTTTGATGTGTCGCGTCAACTCGTACAAGACCAAGAAATTTGATTACTACAACGCCCTCTCCCTCAAGGACTGAGCTCCGGTGCCTTAACTGCACCTGCCTTTGGCTGCATGACAGGAGGGCCAACCACCTATTGGGCCCACCTGTCATAGACGCAAAGGCACGAGCAGTAAGTAGAAGCTTTCGCTACACGCTATCCCTCCCGCACGAGGTGGACGGACATGCAGCAGTGGATTCGATACTGTAGAAGTAGGAGTAACATCATTGTTCGTCTTCTCGAAGAGGCGAAGAGCCAAGCGCAACCCGAACGTGGCAGTTGCGAACACTCGCATGGTGCGGTTCCTTGGAGTACTAGCCAGGCTCTTGCATGAGACAAAATTGCTATTGTTTAACAATTAAACTCCATTATCCATTGGTTGATACTCATTCTGCATAGGTCCACGCACTTAGCACCGTTTCCTCCTGGGGTCACCAATGTTTATTTGCTAATTAATAGCATTGCATGCAATGAACTAGCCATTGCAAGTCATTAAAAGCATGGACACGTCTCATCTCTTATTGGTTGATATGTCAAGAAACAAGAAACAAGGTAGAAGTTAATGCACTGCGCCTAAGTGTTTTGGGACTATTTGGTTTTCGTAAGATTACTTACACACCTAGACGGAGGGAGTAGTATAGCCCTGTAAACCGGAAAGGAGTATTTGCCTTTCTAGAGATTTCAACAAGTGACTAGACTACACCGTGTGCAGTACTCCCTCCCTTCCGGTTTATAGGGCTCAAATCTCAAATCTCATGAACCAAGGCATTTTGCGATTGGAGGAATGTATCTCGTACTTTACAAAACTACCCTAATTAAACTCATGCATCAATTACGTAGTTCTCTCGTTTTCCTCTCCGCCTTGGTCGCGGTGCACAATATTGAGCACTCCTATATGACTAGCAGCTCTATCTACATGCGGGACATTTCAAAGCATCCGGGACCGCGTGCCATCCACAAAACCACAGTGAGGTGCTATAGTCGAGACTCACCTGTCACCTCGGTGTGGCTGTCATGACCCGTCATATCACAAAACCCACACCTTTACCAGCAATGGTAAGGTGGCCTCCAAGTTGGACTGGAGGAAGCAACCATCATTTCACTGGAATGCTCGTTCAAGCCCTTTCTTCCCTTTCTTGAAGAAAACCTCACTCCAGGCTACTCACTTCTGCCATTTTTCTTCTGTACCGACGAAGGAAAGGTGGGCGAATTAGTTATGCTACTATATTTTCATTCCAAGAATCTTCTTTTTGTGAAGCACCGACTGGTTCTAACATCCTATTATTTTCCCGTTTTCATTGTGATTGTGGTTTCCTTTCAATTGCTTTTTGTTTGTCAGTTCATTGATGGATCCTGGAGCACTAGGCAAAGAGTTGCCGGCGGACAACCCACTGGAGACAGCGATCTTCGGTAAGCGAGCACCGACCAACGAGTTGATCATGTTGGCGGGCCAACCCATGGAGACGAAGAACTCCAAGAAACAAGCACTGGCCAAAGAGTTGAGGACGTTAGCGGACGAACTCCTCAAAGAAAGTTGGAAGAACAGCAAGGGCCCCACCGTGCCTACGACAGGAACTCTGACTGCCACCTATGTGAGGCTCAAGATCGAGTTTGAGGAGATAGTCGCCGTTGAGAAGCAGTATTCCCCTGGCAAGGTGATGCCCCCCATCGAGGACGAGGATATGGCCCCCGGAGGGATGAGATCCCCTGGTGAGCTGCACAAGGTAAAAAATAATGGCTTATTACCATAGTTGTGGTTTTTGATTATTTGCAATGTGCTTGCTAATATGTTAGGGTTATGCAGGTGCCCGTGGACGTCCTTGATGATTCCGATGTCGTGGCCCGTCCTGTTGGCATCGCCCCGGAGATTGATTCTGATGCCGCTGTCCATCCTGTGGACATCGCCCCAGAGATCCATTCCGATGTCGCGGTCAGTCCTGTGGACATCGCCCCAGAAATCGATTCCCATGCCGCTGTCCGCGCTGTGGTCATTGCCTGAGAGATCGATGACAGGAAATAGTTGGTCGCGCTAATCCTTCAGGGTAGTTTGCATTGCCCTATGTTTAATTACCAGAATGATGTGTGTTATCAAACCATCTTAGGGCTAGTGCATTGTCTTGTGTGGGCGGATCTTGCTACTTTTGTTTGATAGTGAATCATGCGATGAATCATGCGAACCCTCTCCGAGTTATGGAAACAGATGTATCCTCACCAGCTTTTGATGTAATATATGGCATGCTTAGATGTAAGTTTGAACTGTTTATCATATCAGCAGGGCTTGTTTGATGATTCTTGGTGTCAGTAGGCTAGCTACTGTGTGAGCTATAGTACTTGCAAAACACTCACTGAAGAGAAACGTTGGGGCTGATGAGCTCGTGGTACACTTATACTTATCCCTCGTCGATCGACCAATAGCCCTAGCTCCTAAAATTGTAGGCTTAGCGATTGATCAGATAATAGTCGACATACATTCAGGCCTCATTTGGTTCATAGGGTAGGAAAATCATAGCAAAAGTACAGAGAATGTGCAACACAAAATCATAGCAGTGCAGAGACGTACTCCCTCCGTTCCAAAATAGATGACCTAGGCGGGCTAGTTTGGCCTAGTGGGTTTCAGTGATATGACGTGGTACAGTGCCGTCCAGTCTTCGCGTGTGGTAGAAGTATTGCGGGTAAAGTAAGTTTTCTTGAAGAAGCGGAATTCAACGAAGTCATGATGGTTCCTTCGTCCGAACAACTTACAGTGGGAAAGGTTGGGCCTGCGATACGATCGGGGTAGACCAGGATAATTTTGTGCATGGCAGGTGGACCAGGATGGTCGACGTCCCACATGTCGGTGAATGAAAGTATTCTTTCCGATATAGAGGACGAGCAATGAGTATTCATTGTTTATTTTTGATGAAAGCTATTGTCTCCACTGTTACGACGGAGGAGTGTGAAACACGGCAGCCTAGTGAACTTGGCATGTGCACCACTCCCTCCTTCCTCATGTAATGCCCAGGTTACAGCTTTTTCTCACTTTCTCTCTATCGATTTCCTCTCAAATGTTTTTTACCTTTCTTTTTTAAGACACAATTGTTTTTATGCCTTTTTTTAGAATTATTTTTTTATACCTAGGAGCACGTGTAGAGATGGGCTCTTGCAGAGCCCACTCCTTGACTTTGTCAATGCCTCTCTCTCCTCCACATAAGGAGTACTACTTGCTATGCATGCATGCGGCGGGCAGCTGGCGTCTTGAGGGGCCAGGGCGGTGAGAGTGGGCTCCGGAAGCGGTCTGGACTCCAGCATGGCCCACCTCACATTATCACCATATATTTCTTGGAGTCCATGCTCGGCGGGCGGGCGATCTCTTCTCCCTCCCCCGTTTCTCTCTTCTCAGCCGACGCCCATCGAGCGATTAGATTTTGGCTATCGACGGTTTATTCAATTACGGTCCCACATGTCAGTGAAATTGCAAGACAACGCATGTCCCCTCTGGTGAGGGGCGTGCGAGCCGGACTGTCGGAGTTGCGACGCATACGAGTCGTAAGTGTGCTGCCTTTTCCTTTAGAACTTGCAAAGCATAACATTTTCGCGCGATCGATTTATAGAAATCCAGAACAAAATGACGAGGGCGGTGCTTTCCCGCTCGTTAGGCGGGCTAGTTCGAGTGATATGACGTGCTACAGTGCCGTCCACTTGCTCCATTTTTATGTAAGCAAGAGTTTACACTCTTACGAGGGAGGAGTGCGAAACACCGCGGATCTGATTTTGATCGAGGGATAACTGTTCCCTGCCAAATAATGGAGGATTGTTAGCGATTATAGCATGATAGTTAGGGCATCTCCAGCGCTGGCCCACAAATTTACACTGGCATCTGTCCGAGGACACTGATGGATGCCATCCGATGCTGCCCGCATACCTTTCGACAACTATATGAACTAACCGGACGAAATTCGTGCATACAAAGCAAACTTCAAATTAACTGGATGAAATTCATTACATTTTGAAAACTTTTCCTACAAACTGGACGAAATTCATTACATATTTCGCACAAACCATACTAAAACCTACTATAAACCTAATCTAAACGATCGCCGGCGCCCGACCACCATGTCCGGCCATGAACCCAAGAAAGACGGCCATTGCCTTTGCCTCCTCCTCATCCGCCTCGATAACCTCCTCCTCTGGAGCACAAGGTTCTGAAGATTTCCGCCTCCACGTCCCCGTCAAGCGGCTAATCGGCCGTCGATGTTTACCCCACCAAGCTTGGCATCGACTAAGTGGAGTAGCGGTGGCCTTCTCGGGACCAGAGCGGCGGCGACCTACTGTGTACTACTCTTCCTCGCTGCCGGCTGCGCCCGCGCACACGCTCTGGCTTCGTGGTCATGGCGGCGGAGGGCGGCCGGGGGGGGGGGGTGCCTGCGATCTCCTTCGTTTGCTCCTGCGACAGTACGTCGAAGAGAGCTTTGGAGCGCGCCCGGAGCGAAGCCGCCGATGTCCCTCGTCTGCTCCTATGACAGTACGTCCAAGAGAGCTTCAGAGCGCCAGGAGGCCTTGGTTGAAGTGGTGCCGACAGAAGGAAGGGACCGGAGGAGAATAAGTGTGGGTCTTTGGCTATGGCTGGGAGCTGGGGCTCAAGTTAATATAGCGGGTGAATGGCAATGAGCCGCGGCAGACGGATGGACAACTGGCGCCGGAGTAGGTTCATCGGGCGTGAATGCGGACGCTGCTTCAGTGACTTAACTGCAGATGCGTTTGGGTTACTGACATGTGGGCCCAATGGGCATCTGGCCCGCATGTGAGTGACACACCAATTGCACCTGCAGTTAACTCCGGTGAATGCGGCATTGACATTCTGGAGAGACGGTGACCGTTTCAGGCGGGAAGCGCGCGCTAGCGATGGAAGGGGTTTTGGTGTGCAGTGGCACTAAGATCGGCCGCTCACGATAGTACATACTCCGTAGCATACTACCATAGTACCCTCTCTAGCTTAGGCTGTTTTATAGATTATCGTTGTGATGGACGATATACATGAGCAAGGCGGTCCGAGTATGACCGTTGGTGTTGAGCCAGGTGAATACATGCTCGGCGTTCGCGTAGGCCTCCATCAAACGTCTAAACAGTAATGTCAGGCACCGCCGGGGCGCGCAGGTGATGGGCTCGCCGTTTGTGTTGCGCCATGAGCAGGACTTTGATTTAGAGGGCGACGTGCATGCATTAGCATGCTTTGGCAGCGTGAGCATGAGTGTCTGAAGCGAAGTATTTCATTTTCATTTGGCTAACGAGGGTGCATTGCAGCGACGAGTCCGTGGTTTGATTCCCCACATACGCATAATTTTGGTTTTTACAGTATTTCTTTCTCCATTGACAGGTAGGCCCGCGTAGATAGATAAAGAACACGAGCTAAGGAGGCGCATGCGGAGCTATACACTGAGCCAGTGACCATATAATCACCATATCTCGTATACAATGATCAAAGTGAGCTATCAAGACAAGTTCGATGACCGCCAATGCATTTTACTCGGTAATAAATGACCAGGATTGAAGGGGAATCCAAATTTGCTTCGTCTTCTGTCCTTGAGCTCTTGAAAAACGAATGCACTATACGGTTGTCCGGCCACTCCACCCCAGAGCTCTCACCAAGCGTTGTTCATGCCACCGTGCCGCACACAAACCGGTAAGGCAGCGATGGCATCCCGCCGCGCCGAGTTCCTCGCCACCCACGACCGCACACAAAATGGTAGGGAAGCGATGGCATCCCGCCGTGCCGAGTTCATCACCGCTCGCGACCTCACAACTATGTGGGAGGAATTTGAAGATGCCAAGGCCGAATGGGCGGTAGAGCAAGAGGTGGCCAAAGCCGCACAGAGGGAGCGGAAAAGTCAGAAAGCACACAAGAAAAGAGAGGCCCACCGCCGCAAGAAAGAAAAGGACGCACGCGCTGCTGCAGAGAGGTCGGCGGAGATCCAAGCACGGTGGGGTGTCGCCGACAAAGCCGGGAAGGAGAACGACGGCGTCTGGCCAGCATGTGAGAAGTAGTAGTACTAGTAGTTAGTGTGTGTGTATGTGTCTGAGTACGAGCATGTACCAATACTACTAGTTACTACTGTAGTTTTTAGAGCAAATTACCAGTACATTAGCCAAGACTAAATGGAAAAATTCCTATCCTAAGCATCAAATGGCATCTCTTTCTCTATAGGAATTGAGATGCATGTCATCTCACTTCCTATGATTTTCATATTCCTATCCTATGAACGAAAGGAGGCCTCTGTTGGAGTAACTACCGTAGCTAGCAGTACTGCTGGTACAGTAGTTTTCTTCAAGAAGCGGAATTCAACGAAGTCATGATGGTTCCTTCGTCCGAGCAACTTCAAAGTGGGAAGTGGGCATGTGATTTGATGGCTCATTAGTCATTATTACTGCGGCGCGACGACCTAGATGACTCTCCCTTGGAGTTCTGCGTGCATGGCAAGTGGACCAGGATGGTCGACGTCCCACATGTTGGCGAACGGAAGTATTCTTTCCGATATCGAGGAGCAAGGAAACCGCGTGGTATAGTATCACTGCTGATTGGTTCGCAAAAAAATAGTATCACTGCTGATTTATAATTATTATTTTTATTTCTAATGAATGCTAGCGTTTCAACTCTTACGACGAAGGGTGCCAAACACGGCACGTGCTGGATGTCCCACACGTCAGCAAAAGAAGTGGGACATGAACAGCGTGGTAGAGCCCAGCGTAAAAAACAGCGTGGTAGAGCGTCTCCACTTCTTCCACTTCTGGGTCGGAGACCAGACGTAGTAGTACTTAGTGCTATGAACGATACAAAGTGCAACCTGGAGAGAAAGACACGTCTAGTTGGAAGGTCTTGGGGCATACGCGTAAACAAATATAAAAGTTAATATGTGCCTCCAACTAATATAGTAGTAGTAGAGTACTTAGGCACGTACTCCATAACATCACCGTGCATTGCACGTACAACATTTAGTGGTAGTACGTAGTAAGAGACAAATGCCGCCCAAGAGTTCCCTTCTCAACCTACTTTTGGGTGTTTGGTAGAGTGTATGGAGGGTGCATGACTCCACACTAGTTTAGCACAAATACACTAGAAGCATGCATGAAGAGAGCATGCATGAAGAGGGGTGTTGAGTTGAGCATGCATGAAGAGGGAACAACTATGCTGAGACGAGAACGCAACCAAACACACCCTATATGCCACGCATGTTCATACCATTTGTGCCTTTCTACTTCACTTACTGCGGTACATTACTCAGGTTCGTACATCCACTCCTGGGTAAATGTCCGTCTCGTAGTTCCAGTCCCACGTGTTCTTCATATAGATGGAACGATCCTTGCATAACACGTGCACCTTGATGCTAGATGTCTCGCGTGTTGGCAAAAGGATGAACAAAGCTCACGTAAAAAAATAGAGTGGAAGAACATAGATTCTGTATGACCAAGAAGGAGCAAGGAACCTCGTGGTGGAGCGTCTGCACTCATAATATTTAATATCATTCAGCGATATTAAATTAACCAATCATCTCCATAGTGGACTGGAAGAGTACGAAACATGGTAGCCCAGTGTAGTTACATCATACTAGTACATGGCTAACCCACACTATCACCATATTTCTTGGCTTCCGTGCGACACCTATCTCTAGTAATCCAGCAGCCTATATCGCTTCTCCCTCCTCGTCTCTATCAAAGTGCGGCCGGCTGGCATTTCTGCCGTCTATTGAGGTCGGTTAACTATCACATGTTAGCGACATGCCAAGAGCATTCTAAAAAATTCCTTTCACATTCCATTTCAAAAATAAAAAAAATCCTTTCACATACGAATTTGCTTGTATGCTTTGAGAAACTTGCATGTCCTATACTGCTCCTGTTTGATACTCTAACTTAGCTAGAGGTTAGACTAACTCATGACTAACCCTGAACTAACTGTAGCCAAAGAGGTGTTTGGGTGACAGGGTTAGATTGACAATAAATGCACTTCATGGAGAGAGAAAAAGTGATTTTTTAGTGGTCCCAATGAGAACTATCTCTAGTTAGCACCTCTTGGGTGGGATAGTTTTTTTTGGTGGGTTCGGTGCAACTTGCTCCAATTTAAACCCTCATGCTTGGATACGTTAGGGCTATTTGAGCCCCAACTAGCTCAAACTAACTCTATCCCATGGATCCAAATAGGGCCTATGGCCAGTCTTGACGCGGAGCAGTCGCGTGCACCGGGAAGCGGTGCTCTCTTGGCCGTCGCGCCACTTCAAAGCCGGCGCCAGTGAGAGGTCGCCTCCGCTCTAGCCGGGCATTAATGCGGCACTGACGCTCCAGGGCGACGCTGACCGTTTCACGCAGGAAGCGCGCGCTGGCAAGGGAGTATATGTTTTGAACCGTTTCAGGTGTTGTACTGGCAGTTTGCAAAATTACTCAATTATTGCACTCAGTTTCTTAAGAAATTGTGGTAAAAGACGTTACTCCACAGCCCGCTTCCCTTCTCCTTCCTCTTCCACCGCCCGTGCACGTCCGCGAGAAGCGACCGGTCAACCCTTATATAGGAGTGCTAGCACAAAAAGATGCATGCATGACCGCTAAAATTTCCATATTAAGCGCCGCTCCGGCGGGAGTATAGCATATGTTGTTACCTTCGGTCGGCCCATGGCTACCGGGCGACGCGACCAGAGAAGAGGTGGCAGGAGGGGAATGAATGCAGCTACTGTTTGGGTTCGCCTTCTGGCTTAAATAAATGTGCAGCATCACGTGTACCCGCTGGTGGACAAATTGTAACATACGTGTCTGCTTAAGTGGGCGTCATGTAACTAGTGTGTGTGTGAGAGAGATTCTAAGAGACAGAGTGCGTGTGTGCGACTCTACTCTTCGGACATGTACTCAACCTTTTGCATCGGGATATAAGTATAATGGTATTTACTTTAGCTAGTGATTTACGTGGCCATGTTAACGTGGTTGTTTCAAAAAAATGTCACTTCCTGCTCGTGATTTGCGTTATATAATTACAAGCAAGATTCTAGTGCATTGCACGGAACATCAATATGCATTTTTTTACAAAACACCTATTGTGATTGACCCATGTAGGAGTAATCCCATGTGTAAAAACTAATGATATCTCGAGAATTTTACCGGAAGACTGGTATCTCGAGAATGTCATCGAAAAAAATGAAAGATGAGAGATAAGGCGAGGAGGAGTGGAGCGTGGTGGTGACTGGTGGTCGGAATGGGCGGAGGCATGGGGATGGACGGCGCCGGCAGGCGGCAGCGGCCACCATGCATGCTAGATTGTTCCAGAGACTTATTCCTTTTTAATTGCTGAGCAATGAGGTTGCGGGAGATAATGATATGGAGAGAGGTGCGGGTATCTTTTGTAAAATTATCATAGTTTGCTTTCTATCCTCAGATATAGATCATACGGTCTGTAGTACAAGATGGCAAGCACACCATCACCGCCAACTCGTTTTTTTATAAGGGTACAAATGATAAGTTTGCTGACTACTAAAGTAAAGTGGAATTTGTCCATGTTATGCAAGTAAATAAAGGTGATTTTTTATCATACGGGTAAGGTTGGATGAAGGGTGGTAGGAACAAATGCAACGCCTAGAGCATGTGTGTGTGAGATGGAGTCTTAGTGTGTGTGTGGGGTGTGTGTG
>NC_057806.1:673623067-673635941 GCF_018294505.1 Triticum aestivum
TCTTAGTGTGTGTGGGAGGGGGGTGTGTGCATGTGTGTGTGTGTGCGTGTGTGTGTGTGTGTGTGTTGCGGGGTCCTCTGTGGCGGATGTAATTTAAGTGTGCATGGCTTCATCATAGAGAGGTGATGTGTATGGCAGAGGCCACCAACGATGGGGTGCGAGAGAGAAAATGCCCGTAGAGAGGGAAGAGAAGGTGTGTGCGCGTGAGAGGAGTCGACATCGAGAGAACGTGTTTGTTCGAGAGACACCGAGGAAGACTACTATATATCGATCGTGCATGTAGGCGGGAATTAAACAAAGGGATGATCTTATTGGTATCGGGGATATAGGGGAAGAGTGAGAGGCGGGGGGTAGCTAGAAGGAGATTGTTAAGTGTGAGTGTGTGTTTTACCCATCCAGGCGGAAGTTATGTGCACAAAATAGGAGAACGATTCGATGTGGTGTTAGGATTGAGGGTAATTAACTACGTATGGAGACATAGAGACCTTGAACGTGCATGTGTGAGAGGTATACATGTATACGTGGGATGTGTGTGTGTGTGCGCGCGCGCATGATCGAGATAAAAGAAAGAAGACATAAGTCATAAGATCAACGACATGGGAGAGACGGATCAGTATGACAATATGCATGCATGTGAGAATGCAGGGAAGAAGGTCCGACAATCGAGCATGTGTTTTTGTCTTTAAGAGATTGTGGCGTGGGCTGGAGCATGCATCTATGGCGAGCAGAGGGAGTGAGGTGCAACGATTGTGCAAAAGAGACCAACCTATAAATGCATATGTATGGAGAGACATATATAGTGTGGGCGATAGGAAGCAAGACTCCGTGCGAGAAAGAAATGTTGACGGAGAAACTACAGATAGATACAGAGATGGAGATGCTAGCTAGAGGGACATCCGCTAGTTTGGGTGTTGGAGATGACCGTAGGGTGGTTCAAAGGGTGAAGTTATATATGTGTGTGAGAGGGAACTTGACTGCATGTAGAGAGAAACATATGTAGTGTGCGTGATAGGAATCAAGAGTGATGGCGAGAAACAAGGTTGATGGAGAAACAGATAACTAGAAAGATAAAGATGCTAGCTAGTGTGCGTTAGAGATAGGAGTTGAGTGGATCAGAAGGCTGGGTTATGTGTGTGTGGGTGCGAGAGAGATAGAGAGAGGGTGCATGTGAGTCACAAACAAACAGATATGAGAGAGAAATGAGATCCAGAGAGACAGAGTTTTGTGTCTGCGAGAGAGAGAGAGAGATATTTCACAATGAGAGTGATAGCTAGAGAGACATACGAGGGAACGCAAGATATCTCTAGGGAGAGAGGGCGTGTGTGAGCGACATACAAGAGAACAATGGAGAAATATGGGACCCTGGGAGACAGAGTTTGTGTTTGTGTGTGAGAAAGAGATATTGAAGAGGAAGAGTCGTAGGTTCTCATATCTAAGGAGCGAAAGACATCTCTGTATGAGGGGTGTGCGAGTGGCACACATGGGAATAGTAGAGAGAAATGAGACCCCGAGAGACAAAGCTTTGTGTTTGTGTGAGAGAAAGAGATTCCACATGGAGAATCATAGTTAGAGACACATAGCAGGGAGCGAGATATACTTAGAGAGAGATAGAGTGATGAAGGTCGAGGGAGAGAGTACCGTTAGTGTGTTACGAAGATAAAAGATCATTGTCGACATACAGGTAGCACGAGAGATACCTGAGAGACGATGAACGCGTATAGGTCCACAGAGATAGTCCTATATAAGCATGAGTGATAGCTATATGAGACGAATATCTGGATTAAAGGGGATTCAAATATTTAAACTGGAGATCACGACAGCGATAATATCACAACGCAAATTGGTGTATCAAACATGCATATTCATTTGAATTTGGGCACACGTGTAATATTATATAGTTTATCAATATTGGTGATCCATAGATTCTTCAATTACAAACAATGCATGGTTTATATGCAATTAATGTCTAAACGGGATTACACTATATGTTGCATGTGTGAAACACATTATACATGTTTGAGAAGTAAAAAAACCCGCGTGAAACACACATTAATTGGAGACAGTTAGCGAGGAATGCATACATTGGATTTCAACATAAAGTGGTTTCAAATATTTGAAAATCCAAATTGATGGATACAACCTTATGAATCTGAGATCATGCCATTTGTAAACCATATTTATGTATATATGGTGTTGTGCTTTTGAAAGTATATATAAAAAATGATGTATATAGAGTATAGTTCTAATTGAAAATGGATCCAGCCTGAAAGAAATAGAATACAAACGGGATTCGAATTGAGTTGGCACGGTAAACGGGCACTCTGCAAAATTTGAACGAAGTGGGAAAGTCGCAGTAACCGCCCGAAACCAAAATCTGCGAGATGGAAATCACTACTGCCTATCCCTGGCACGCAAAGCCTATCTGCTGGATTTCTATAGGTTTCGATAGGGGTAGGTTTGTAATTTCACACAAACGTGACATAACCGCCTCTCACCCGGATTCATACACGGTGGGAGCCAAAACACAGTGTGTCCTCGGCCGAAATCGACTCCCTCCCCGATTCATATTCATACACGGTGGGCGCCAAAAACAAACTCTCGTCGACAAATATTCAGTGTATGCGAGATTACCGTCCTATCCCCAACCGACTAATGTTGCTGTGATGTAGTAGAAATTTGAAACGGGGGCTAAGTTTGTAAATTTCCTCGCATTTGAGACAAGCGCGCTCTGAATACATGGTTCCCCCTTCCTCTCTACCTCCCTTTTCCCCATTCGTACTCCGTGGGCGCCAAAACACCCTCTCCACCCCACCCTCCTCCGTCCGCCGCCGTCCGCCACCCCATCCACCGCCGTCCTCCTCCACCATGCCGGAGCTGATACCCCGACGCCGCCGTCCATTACAAGAGATCGACCTCTCACATCCACGGCTTCGGACCGGGATCCTTGCATCCCGTCCTCTCGCTTCATCCCCGCCGTCGTCCACCTTGCCGGCGCCGCTCCTACGACCGTCTCGTCCACCGCGCCCTGCCGCCACCGTCTACCCTCCTAGATCTGCTTCCATGCCGCCGACAGCCATCGCTACCACAACACCGTCAAATTCTCAGCAGATGCGTACACGGCGCCGCACCAGAGGCGGTAGTCTTTCGTATCTGCTCAACTTATTTATCGCAGCAAGAAAATAGATTGCCACTGCTTTACTCTGATTTCTTTACTTGGTTGTGAAGTTGCCTTTGTTCGGTTTGCACCTTCAGGTCCGCCATGGCACGCTCAATACTATAATCGCAATGCTTATGGTTTTCCCCTTTTATATTCCACACTAGTTAAATCACAATAGACTAAATTTCAAAATTGGGTCAGTCGATTTTTGAGAGCTCGCCGGAGTTCGCCGGTGCGAAGGAAGGGGCTCGGGTGGGGACGGTGGTTGTGGGGGGCGGTGGTGGGGCCTCGTCCAACGAAGAAAACTTGACGCGGGTGGGGGCGGCAGTGGGGGTGGCGGAGGAACACAGGCGGTGGGGCCGGTGGTTCGGCCGGCGGCCCGTGCGGTGTTCTGTATGGGAAGCACAATATGTTCCTTGTTAGGAAGGGGAGCAGGGACATCTGCAGTCAACAACTGATAGAACTGGCCTGTACGTGATCGATATGCTTTCAATTAGTAGCGGCAATACAACACCGTAATTTCCAGCCAGTTCCACTTTCCCGATTTATATATCCTGGTTATGGTGTACCCCTTTTATGTACACTATGATCTGCCTAGTTGTTGTGTGCTCTTGTTATCATGGTTCGGCAATAAACTCTCTATACAATATATTATGAACCTATCATTTGCCAACTATCCTTACTTCTGGAGCCTATTTTTTTGTACTTGTGCCAGATTATATTAATGCACACACCATACTACACCACACATGGGCTCTCTCATCAGAATCCGGTGATAGCACACAAAGGTTTACAGGGGAGCCCCTATATTAGAATATCCTCTGCATTACAAAGATAATCTCACTACTATTTATGTTTTCATGCTTCTCAGATATTATACGTAATCATAGTGAATATCAGAATCCGCGCATCAGAAGAATATTGTGGAACACTGCAACGACTTACAAAATTGGCACCAAGACATTGAGTGCCATTCTGGATGCAATGAAACTCATACGCTCCCCACCTGTAGATTCTTATTCAGAATATGATCCTAATGACTATTCTAACCTCGAGGAGTCAAAGGTAGATGGCCTGTCATGCTCACCTATCAAGGTGCCTATTCTAATTTGGCAAGGTTTTATTGATTGCGCGTATCTTGCATAAATTGTCTTGCATTTCCTCTACTTTGTAGCACCGCCATTTGCTTAGTTTACTCATCATATGTGTCAAGATACCATGCCCCTCCATTATCAATACATATTCCATCTGTCATCATACCATGTTTTTTCACTCAAATGTTGTTCTTGTGCATCAGACATCAGAAAGGAAGAGGGTGATTGCCGAACCTGAAGGAGCACCAGCAAAGTCCTTGAAAAACTTGGTGGTGGCGGAGAAATCAGATGGCACCCCACTTATATTGGCTCTACTACCAGTGACACAAAACGTAGGACCGACTCCAGCAGACTGTACCCATACTTCACTAGCTACACCACTAGCCCCACCACATAGGACCTGCACTCCAGCAAAAGGTATGCCGATTTCAGTTGCCGTACCACAGAAAAATCCCACTCCAACAAAATTATAGCAAGTCCACCGGCCGAAGACCTATCCCAACTACAGAGACAACCAATTCCTGCAGATTGGAACCCCATTCTAGTTATTCCTAGTTTAAAAGACAATGCTTTCAATGTTGTTAGGGACTACGTGCATATATTACCATCATGGGAAGATTATAGTGAAGACAAACACCATTTTCACATCTTCCTGTCCCACTTACGTGTAAGTGCTGTAATTCACGGTGATTATTTTCCTATTTTCTGCTGATTGAACACATCAGTGATTTACATTACATTGTTGTAAGTAGGTGAGGGTCAATCTAGATAGTCATGACGAGCAAAGCTTGCTTGCACTTTTCAAGGAAGCATTGTAGCAGTATCGATGTTACCTGAGGAAATCACACTTCGATGGAAAGTCTATAAACGAATTTCTGGTGAAGTCTCCTGTGCTAAATTCAGAAGACATTGAATGGAAAAACCTTGTTATGCACTGGTCGCGTTCCCAGGATGAGGTACTGTCTATGATATCACATGACAATTTGAACTTCTACTTTTCCGCATGTGCCTTACGGATCTTTCTTGCAGGAAATCTGCTTGAAGAAGAATTCCGGTTTGATAAGAACGACAGGATATCACAAATATGCTGCCCGCTGCTTTGCTCTTGTTAGTACCTGTTGTCCTGTATCACTGTACTTGCATACATACCTGGTTCATTATGTGACAGCAGTATGCATGATAGCTTGCTTATCAATTGTTCGCTCCAAATTATCTGATCTGTATGAATGGTTACATTAGTGTACAATATATCCAATGCCAATGTTTTTTTAGCTCCGCATTGTTCTTGTAAGTACATGCTGTCCTTTATCACTGTACTTATAATGACAGGTAGTTGTTCATGTACCATCACTCTGTAGCTTATTTTCCTTTGCCCTCCATTTTCTACACATCAGATCTATATTTACTCTTACCATAAGGTTGGTACTGAAGAAGTTTAGCTGTGCATTACTCTTGGCTGTACCTTTTTCCTGTATCGCTACACTTACATTTTTGGATACTTGGTTATGTAGCATCACTCTTCATCTTATCTTAAATATTTTCCATTTTTTCGTATATTATCACATCTATATTTACTCTTAACAAAATGTAGAATAAAGGCAATGCTTTCGAAGAAGATTCTGTGGTAAACTTCTTGAATTGCCCCCCATCAGCATGGACAAAGGCCTTTATAGAGCCTGTCTTCACCAATAATGTAAGTTTGTCCATCTCAAGCCTTCAAACTTTGTTGTATATATTTGGTTAGGCATGACTGCAACAACTGTTTATTTTTGGTGTTTGCATCAAATTGCTTGTTTAAAGTTTATTATGTAGTTCATAAACAAAAGTTTGTCCTTTCTCAATTTAAGTTCTCAGTTTTACAACCAAGTTCCTTCTTCATACCATGTAAATTAAACTATACAGAGCAAGTGATCTTCTTTTGCACTGCATGTATGCTTCTGTTCTTCATCCGTAATCCAGTGGTGTGGTGAACCTACCCACTACAGCACAATGTCATATTCTGCAATGTCTTAACTATGAACAATGTCATATCATTCTACTATTATTTAAACCATCTCTTTATTTGCCAATCTGAAATGGTATAAATTGACAGCACACTAACCATTGATACTTATGAGTTCTTGATCTGTAATCCAGTGGTGTCGTGAAGCTGCCAACTCCTTCACAATGTCATTTCCTGCCATGTCTTGACCTGAACAATATCATATTGTGTTAATGCAATTTTAAACTGTGTCACTTTATTCGTCAGTAAGAAATGTGATGAATTGTTAGCACTAATACTTTTATGTGCAAAACCTATCATCTGTCTGCTTGTTTATCTTTCAGAGTGAGGAAGATATAAGTGTTGAACAAGCGTAGTCTCATCATCTTGCTCAGCTGCTTGTGCTGCAGCTCCCCAGCAGGGCTAACCTTTCTTGAACTCTATTGCAGTGCTGTCGGTTTTGTATATTATTTTATCAGCGTGTTTATTTGCACTGGTGGCGATCTTTGATGCCCAGTGTATGTAATCTGCTGTCTGCTTGTGCTTTATTATCATAGTGGCGAACTTTGATGCCTAGTGGATGTAATATGCCGTAATTTCTTTACTGTATAGTCTAGGTTTTTTCTTATTCACGATGCTGCAGTTATTTTACTGTATATATATATATCCTGTCTTCGCAGTAAACCGGCCAAACCATAAAGTTACGGTACATAATCGGGCCATCATGCAATCATGATGTAGGTTGGGCCTGAAACATGCCGAACAGCTCACGAGCCGGCAGCAGCCCGAAATGAACCCCGGCCCATGATTGTGCGAATCAAATCACGAGATTTTAACAGGACAAAATTGTTTCGGTCCTTGTTTGGCCCAATCAGATATCGGCTGCGAGCAGGCCGGATGCAAACTATATGACGGGCTTTTAACAAGCCGAAATTAATATAGGGCCAAAATGTTAAATGGGCCCTTAACGGGCCAAAACTAATATCAGGCTGAATTACTAAGTGGGCCTTTAGCAAGTGGGCCCAAAAGCATAGTGTCCAGTTCACGGGCCGAATCTGATATGGGCCATAATTGAGCCCAAAGCCTCTTAAAGGGCCGGACCTGATCTGGGCTGTAATTTGGCCCAGAACGTGGTAGGCTTATAACGGGTCGGATCTCATATGGGCCACTGTTAGGCCTGGAGCATGGCAGGCCATTAATGGACCGGATCAAATATGGGCCGACATTTGGCCCAAAACATGGCCGCCAGTTAATGGGCCGGCCTACTAGGGTCCTCAAAATCTTGTGGGCCTACAGCTGGGCCGGCCCATTAATGTCGGCGAAATCTTGTGGACCTTTAGCTGGGCCGGCCCATTATGATCCGCAAGAATCTTGTGGGCCTTTACCTGGGCCGGCCCATTATGGCACACAAAAATCTTGTGGGCCTTTACCTGGGCCGGCCCATTATGGCCCGCAAAATCTTGTGGGCCTTTAGCTGGGCCAGCCCATTATGGTCCGCAAAATCTTGTGGGCCTTTAGCTGGGCCGGCCCATTATGGTCCGCAAAATCTTGTGGGCCTTCAGTTGGGCCGGCCCATTTAAACTTGATGGGTCGTTCCACGTGTCAACATATCATAGGCGCGTCTCGCCCATTGGATAAGTGACACCTGTGCCAACGCGTACCTGACACATGTCTCCTCCAGCCAATGATGATTTTACACGTGGAAAATCCCCATTGGTTGGGGCTATTAACGGGTTATCGGATCCAAAACCTGACCCGATAGCTTAACGGCGTTCCATTACGGTGGATGCCATGTGTCGGTCACCCTTGACGAAAGCACTTCTGTGACGCGTGATTTATCGTCATGGAAGTGGACACTTCCGTGATGATAATTTTGGTAATGTCATGGAACACTTCTACGATAGTACAGGTATGACTATCTTGATTCTATCATAAATTTGTCATGGATGTACATGCATGACAAAAAACGCGACCTACTGTGACAAACACGCATCATCACGAAAGTGTATTTTTTGTAGTGATAAAAGTTCTTGGAATGGAACAAAACTTTGTGAGGATTTTTTATATCAATAATAAGAATTTCTGGAGCCAAGACCTGCACGAGAGGGGCACCTGGGTGGGCACAACCCACCAGGGCGTGCCCCCTCTCCTGGCGTGCCCAGGTGGGTTGTACCTACCTGGTGGCCCCGCAGACGACCCCCCTGATACTATAAAATCACAAATTTCCAGAAAAAAAACCAGGGAGAAAGAATTATCGCGATCCACGAGACGGAGCCGCCGCCAAGCCCCGTTCTTCCTTGGGAGGGCAGACCTGGAGTCTGTTTGGGGCTCAGGAGAGGGGGGTCTTCGTTCTTCGTCATCACCAACCCATGTCCATCGCCAATTCCATGATGCTCCGCACCGGGAGTGAGTAATTCCTTCTTAGGCTTGCTGGTCGATGAGGAGTTGGATGAGATTCATCATGTAATCGAGTTAGTTTTGTTAGGGCCTGATCCCTAGTATCCACTATGGTCTTAGATTGATATTCACTTTCGGCCTGGGTGCCATGAACTCAGATCTGAACCATTTATGAATTCATCATTATGTCCATGTTTTAGATCCGATCTTGCAATTTATAGTCACCTACTACGGTTATGATACGACCACCCCGGAGTGACAACAACTGGGCCCACTCTCAGTGATGACCGTAGTTTGAGGAGTTCATGTATTCACTATGTGTTAATGCTTTGTTTCGGTTCTCTATTAAAAGGAGGCCTTAATATCCCTTAGTTTCCAATATGGACCCCGCTGCCACGGGAGGGTAGGACAAAAGATGTCATGCAATTTCTTTTAATAAAGCACGTATGACTATTTACGGAATACATGCCTACATTATATCGATGAACTGGAGCTAGTGTCATATCACCCTAGGTTATAACTGTCAGACCCACATGTTTATAAAGGAGTAGATGGTATTATTAGACGTTGTATACCTGGGCATGAACTGGAAAAAATCCTACGGAAATCTCAGTCCGAGGCATATGGAGGGCATCATGCGGGAGATAGAACTGTGCGTAGGGTATTACACTCGAGTTTTTATTGGCCTACTCTCTTCAAGGATGCTCGTAAGTTTGTTTTATCTTGTGATCAATATCAGAGAATTGGTAATATTGATAGACGTTAGGAAATGCCTATGAATTATTCGCTTGTTATTGAACCATTTGATGTTTGGGGCTTTGATTATATGGGACTTTTCCTTCCTCTAATGGGTATACACACATTTCACTTACTGTTGATTATGTCACTAAGTGGGTAGAAGCTATCCCAACTAGCAGCGCTGATCATAACACCTCCATTATAATGATCAAAGAAATTATTTTCCCTAGGTTTGGAGTCTATGGATATTTAATGACTGATGGCAGTTCACATTTTATTTATGGTGCTTTCCGTAAAATGCTTGCTGAATATGATGTCGACCATAGAATTGCATCACCCTATCATCCTCAATCTAGTGGTCAAGTTGAACTTAGCAATAGATAAATAAAATTGATATTACAAAAAACTGTCAATAGGTCCCGAAAGAATTGGTCTAAGAAACTTGAAGATGCACTTTGGGCCTATAGAACAGCTTATAAAAATCCTATGGGTATGCTTCCATATAAAATGGTTTATGGGAAAGCTTGTCATTTGCCTCTTGAGTTAGAACATAAAGCCTATTGGGAAATTAAAGAAGTAAACTATGATTTCAAACTTGCAGGTGAAAAGAGGTTATTTGATATTAGCTCACTAGATGAATGGAGAACCCAAGGTTACGAAAATGCCAAACTATTCAAAGAAAAGGTCAAAAGATGCCATGACAAAATAATTCAAAAGCAGGAATTCAAAGTTGGTGAATATGTTCTATTGTACAACTCTTGTTTTAGATTTTTTGCAAGAAAACTTCTTTCAAAATGGGAAGGACCATATATCATCGACGAAGTTTATTGCTCTGGGCAATCAATATTAATAATGCCGAAGGCAGTAATCCGAAGGTGGTCAATGGACAAAGAATTAAACACTATATTTCAGGTACACCTATTAATGTTGAAACTAACATTATCCAAACCATGATACCGGAGGAGCACATAAAAAAACCTTACAGAACACTCCAGAACTCTGAAAAGGAAGAGGTACGTGATACGGTAAGTAAACGGAGTCTGAAAAATCGGCAAACATATTTTCTGTCTGTTTTGGAATATTAGAGAAATAGAGAAATAAGAAACAACCAGGAAGGCAACCCAGGAGCTCACAAGACACCAGGGTGAACCTGCACAGGCGTGCCCTGATGGGTAGTGGGCCCCTCGGGCACCTTCCCAACTCTGTTTTCCTGGGGTATGCTTGTTTCCCAAGATAAAAATTCTTTATATACTCCCACGGACAATTTGACCACCGAATTGCAAAATACTCTATTCTTGTTTTGTGCTGTTTTTTTGGTAGATCTAAAAATATGTCGTCTCAAGATTCAGATGACGAGAGCTATGTCGCCGACTACATCACAAATCCAAAGGTCTATGGGATGTCGATCATTATGGTTGGACCACGGAGGAAGAGAAGATGATGACCCAGGGGAAAAATAGGATACCAGCTCAGATGAAGATGAAGTCCCACCACCTCAACCTGGAGATATGCATGTGAAATTCAAGAATTCAAGTCTCCCCAATAGAGCAAAGAAATCTAAGATCTAGTTTATCCCTTCCAATTTTCTGCAAGAAAGCAAGGCAGCAATACGCAAGAGGATATTAAAGCTCGAGCAAGAGAACAATGATTTGAGGGAAGATAATTTTAGCCTGAGACGCAAGCTGGAGAATAAGCATGCACCACCACCACCACCACCACCACCATCAACATCACCAAAGAAGGAGACTTGAGCACACGAGTATGGGCACTACCCTTGGCTTGTACCAAGCTTGGGGGAGATGCCCTGGTACTGTATCACCATCACTTTTATTACCTTTACCTATCCTAGTTCGATCCTTAGTTATTTTGTGATTTAGTTGAATAAAAGTTTAGTATGATCTATTTTTGAGTGTTAGTTTCCTGGTCTATCTATCTATGTAATCGAGTGAGAGTTATATAATAAAGTTTAGTTTAAGATTTTTTTGCTTCTTTGCTTTCTTGTTTCAATCAAAAGAAGGAAATAATAAAAAAGATCATATGTTAATCTTATGGAAAGTGATGACCTAAGGCAACGCACACAGTTTCTAGGAATAAACAGTGTGGGATCGATGAGCAATCACACACGACATTCTCTTCAAAACTGTTTGCGTTAGGCCACCTTGCGCAGACGTTTACCGCATAATAGCTGTGTGTGATGGATAGCCTTTGCCACACAATTTCTTCTAGGCACCGTGTGTGATGCATTCAATTACACAAACGATAAAATTATTAATATTGTGTGCGATGGGAAGGCCATCACAAATGATTTAACGGGGAAAATTGTGTGTGATGTACCTACGAACGGAAACGTTTTCCTTGCAGCGACTGTGTGGGATGTATATATGAACGGAAAAGTTTAGCGGGGACTGACTGTGTGGGATGTACTTACGACCAGAAATTATTTCGACTGTATAATTGTATTTTTTTAGCACTACTATACATATAACCTTATTTGCTCGCTCGCTGGTCGCACACAACCTCAATTTACTGAGCGTGTGTGCCAGGAGGGCATATCCCCGGCGATTTCTGGGTCGTGTGGGAAGGACCCCCTATCGCCCACACTCACTAGGTGACGGTTTCGAATGTCACCGCGGAAAGGGGTTAAAAACCATTTGTATAGCACCGACGCGTACCAGTGCCCCCTCCGGCAGGGTGCCGGAACAGGGTCCCAATTGATTTTTGGTGGCTACAGAGGCTTGCGGCGGCGGAACTCCCGGTCTAGGTTTCTTTTCGGGGGTTTCTGTATTTATAGGAATTTTTGGCATTGGTTTCGCGTCAGGGGGGTCTCCGGGTCAGCCACGAGGTAGGGGGCGCGCCTAGGGGGTAGGGCGCGCCCTCCACCCTCGTGGATGACTCGGGACTCTTCTGGCCCAACTCTTTTGCTTCGGGGGCTTCTTCTGTTCCATAAAAAATCATCATAAATTGGCAGGTCAATTGGACTCCGTTTGGTATTCCTTTTCTGTAGAACTCAAAAACAAGGAGAAAACAGAAACTGGCACTAGGCTCTAGGTTAATAGGTTAGTCTCAAAAATCATACAAAATAGCATATAAATGCCTATAAAACATCCAAAATAGATACTATAATAGCATGGACCAATCAAAAATTAAATATACATTGGAGATGTATCAATGAGTTATGTGATTTGGTGACCGAATGTTGTTCAGAGTCCCAGATGTGATCATGGACATGACGAGGAGTCTCGAAATGGTCGAGAGGTATATATATATATATATATATATATATATATATATATATAGGGAAAATCCATCCTACCACCCGGTGGTAGTTACCCCACATATCTCATATACTACCATGTGGTACTACATATACTACTTTATCATTTTAAATATATTCATATACTATATCTAAGATATTTCAAAGCAAGTTACATGAAAAAAATTACATATGAACCCATAGTTTTTGTTATATTTGTGAAATGCGTACATATTTGTACGTAAAAAAGAGCA
>NC_057806.1:674236298-674435396 GCF_018294505.1 Triticum aestivum
TTTTGCATACATTATTTTTGAAGCTAAACTTTCATTGCTTAGTATATTAATTACTATACGATGTTCTTCAACAGGGACTTCCGATGATAGTTGTGCCTCAGTGGATCGAGACTAAAGGTGACATGTCAATGGTTAGCTTACGACCAAGATATCCTACATTGCACATGAGTGCATTCAGGATTTCTGAAAGCGGAGAATGCTTAATAGTGAAAGATTGGAGCAAAATTGTTAACGATCGCAGAGAAGTACTAGGGGGCAGCAAGGAGAAGCGCAACCCAAGATTAGGAGACTGATTCATCTGCATGCTCCAGTATGATGAATCAGGAGAGCTATACATGTTCTATGCTATTCTACCTAAGAGGGAGCAGCACTAGTTCATGCTCTTAATTAGTGTCTCATGTCCGTGTCCTGAACTTCGATGTTGGTGATGATTATGTTGAACTCGATGATATCTTTGCTTCTGTTAGAAAGTGAATGTTTCCTCTTTAAGCTAGCCAGTGTTGGTGATGATTAAATAGCTAGCGGTAATGACCATGGTGATTAAATAGTGGTAATTAGATGAGTACGATGATTTTTAGCTAGCTAGAGTTTATTTATTTATTAATATGCGATGATGATGATGATGATGATGACGACTACAACTCACTATAACGTAAAACAATCCTAAATCAAATTGATAACACAAATTTAATTGAAAAAATACAAAATAAAACAAAAACCCACAAACATTTAGTACCGGTTGGTGTTACCAACCGGTACTAAAGGGCTCCCGGCCCCCGGAGCTGGCTCGTGCCACGTGGTTTCCCTTTAGCACCGGTTCGTGCTGAACCGGTACTAAAGGGGGGGGCCTTTAGTGACCACACTTTAGTGCCGGTTATGGAACCGGCACTAAAGGGCCTTACGAACCGGTGCTATTGCCCGGTTCTGCACTAGTGGAACAACCTTCGGTACATCAAAACATATAAACTCATAATATAACTGTCATCGATACATTAAGTGTGCGGACCCTACGGGTTCGAGAACTATGTAGACATGACCGAGACATGTCTCCGGTCAATAACCAATAGCGGAACCTGGATGCTCATATTGGCTCCCACATATTCTACGAAGATCTTTATCGGTCAGACCGCATAACAACATACGTTGTTCCCTTTGTCATCGGTATGTTACTTGCCCGAGATTCGATCGTCGGTATCTCAATACCTAGTTCAATCTCGTTACCGGCAAGTCTCTTTACTCGTTCCGTAATACATCATCCCTCAACTAACTCATTAGTTGCAATTCTTGCAAGGCTTAAGTGATGTGCATTACCGAGAGGGCCCAGAGATACCTCTCCGACAATCGGAGTGACCAATCCTAATCTCGAAATACGCCAACCCAACAAGTACCTTCGGAGACACCTGTAGAGCACCTTTATAATCACCCAGTTACGTTGTGATGTTTGGTAGCACACAAAGTGTTCCTCCGGTAAACGGGAGTTGCATAATCTCATAGTCATAGGAACATATATAAGTCATGAAGAAAGCAATAGCAACACACTAAATGATCGAGTGCTAAGCTAACGGAATGGGTCAAGTCAATCACATCATTCTCCTAATGATGTATCCCATTAATCAAATGACAACCCAAGTCAATGGTTAGGAAACTTAACCATCTTTGATCAATGAGTTAGTCAAGTAGAGGCATACTAGTGACACTCTGTTTGTCTATGTATTCACACATGTATTATGTTTCCGGTTAATACAATTCTAGCATGAATAATAAACATCTATCATGATATAAGGAAATAAATAATAACTTTATTATTGCCTTTAGGGCATATTTCCTTCAAGAGGACTAAGGAAATGTTTCTCGGTTATGGAGGTGATAAAGAGTTCATAGTAAAGGGTTACGTCGATGCAAGTTTTAACACTAATCCAGGTGACTCCGAGTCTCAATCTGGATACATATTGAAAGTGGGATCAATTAGCTAGAGTAGCTCCATGAAGAGCATTGTATACATAGAAATTTGTGAAATACATACGGATCTGAATGTGGCGGACCCGTTGACTAAAATTCTCTCACAAGCAAAACATGATCACACCTTAAGTACTCTTTGTGTGTTAATCACATGGCGATGTGAACTAGATTATTGACTCTAGTAAACCCTTTGGGTGTTGGTCACATGGCGATGTGAATTATGGGTGTTAATCACATGATGATGTGAACTATTGATGTTAAATCACATGGCGATGTGAACTAGATTATTGACTCTAGTGCAAGTGGGAGACTGAAGGAAATATGCCCTAGCGGCAATAATAAAGTTGTTATTTTATATTTCCTTATATCATGATAAATGTTTATTATTCATGCTAAAATTGTATTAACCGGAAACTTGATACATGTGTGGATACATAGACAAAACACAGTGTCCCTAGTGAGCCTCTACTTGACTATCTCGTTGATCAAAGATGGTTAAGGTTTCCTAACCATGAACATGAGTTGTCATTTGATAACGAGATCACAACATTAGGAGAATGATGTGATGGACAAGACCCATCCGTTAGCTTAGCATATTGATCGTTCAGTTTTATTTCTATTGCTTTCTTCGTGTCAAATACATATTCCTTCGACTATGAGATTATGCAACTCCCGGATACCGGAGGAATACCTTGTGTGCTATCAAACATCACAACGTAACTAGGTGATTATAAAGATGCTCTACAGGTCTCTCTGAAGGTGTTTGTTGGGTTGGCATAGATCGATATTAGGATTTGTCACTCCGAGTATCAGAGAGGTATCTCTGGGCCCTCTCGGTAATGCACATCATAAGAAGCCTTGCAAGCAAAGTGACTGATACGTCTCCAACGTATCTATAATTTTTTATTGTACCATGCTATTATATTATCTGTTTTGGATGTTTAATGGGCTTTAATATGCTCTTTTATATTATTTTTGGGACTACCTATTAACCGAAGGCCCAGTGCCAGTTCCTGTTTTTTTTGCCTATTTCGGTGTTTTGCAGAAAAGGAATACCAAACGGAATGAAAACTTCGCGATGGTCTTTCTTGGAACGAAAGTAGTCTAGAAGACTTGGAGTTGAAGTCTGGAACTCCACGAGGCAGCCACGAGGCGGGAGGTCGCGCCTAGGGGGTAGGCGCGCCCCCCACCCTCGTGGGCCCCATGGAGCTCTACCGACGTACTTCTTTCGCCTATATATACTCTTATACCCTAAAAACATCAGGGGAAGCCGCGAAACCACTTTTCCACCGCCGCAACCTTCTGTACCCGTGAGATCCCATCTTGGGGCCTTTTCCGGCGCTCTGCCGGAGGGGGAATCGATCATGGAGGGCTTCTACATCAACACCATAGCCTCTCCAATGATGTGTGAGTAGTTTACCACAGACCTTCGGGTCCGTAGTTATTATCTAGATGGCTTCTTCTCTCTCTTTGATTCTCAATACAAAGTTCTCCTCGATGTTCTTGGAGATCTATTCGATGTAATACTCTTTTACGGTGTGTTTGCCGAGATCCGATGAATTGTGGATTTATGATCAAGTTTATCTATGAATATTATTTGGTTCTTCTCTGAATTCTTATATGCATAATTTGATATCTTCGCAAGTCTCTTCGAATTATCGGTTTAGTTTGGCCTACTAGATTGATATTTCTTGCAATGGGAGAAGTGCTTAGCTTTGGGTTCAATCTTGCGGTGTCCTTTCCTAGTGACAGTAGGGGTAACAAGGCATGTATTGTATTGTTGCCATCGAGGATAAAAAGATGGGGTTTATATCATATTGCTTGAGTTTATCCCTCTACATCATGTCATCTTGCCTAATGCGTTACTCTGTTCTTATGAACTTAATACTCTAGATGCATGCTGGATAGCGGTCGATGTGTGGAGTAATAGTAGTAGATGCAGAATCGTTTCGGTCTACTTGGCACGGACGTGATGCCTATATTCATGCTCATTGCCTAGATGTTCTCATAACAATGCGCTTTTCTATCAATTGCTCGGTAGTAATTTGTTCACCCACCGTAATACATGCTATCATGAGAGAAGCCACTAGTGAAACCTATGGCCTCGGGGTCTATTTTCCATCATATAAGTTTCTGATCTACAATTCTAGTTTCCTATTTATTATATTTTGCAATCTTTACTTTCCAATCTATACAACAAAAATACCAAAAATATTTATCTTACTATCTTTATTAGATCTCACTTTTGCGAGCGACCATGAAGGTATTGAAAACCCCTTTACCACATTGGTTGCCAGGTTCTTAATTGTTTTTGCAGGTACTAGGTGACTTGTGCGTTGTCTCCTACTGGATTGATACCTTGGTTCTCAAAAACTGAGGGAAATACTTATGCTAGTTTGCTGCATCACCCTTTCCTCTTCAAGGGAAAACCAACGCATGCTCAAGAGGTAGCAGTGACTAATGAGTTAATTACATGATGATGTAGTACAGAACGAGTAAAGAGACTTGCCGATAATGAGATTGAACTAGGTATGAAGATACCGATGATCGAATCTCGGGCAAGTAACATACCGATGACAAAGGGAATAACGTATGTTGTCATAACGGTTCGACCGATAAAGATTTTCGTAGAATATGTAGGAGCCAATATGAGCATCCAGGTTCCGCTATTGGTTATTGACCAGAGAGGTGTCTCGGTCATGTCTACATAGTTCTCGAACCCGTAGGGTTCGCACGCTTAACGTTCGATGACGATTTTGTATTATATGAGTTATGTGATTTGGTGACTGAATGTTGTTCGGAGTCCCGGATGAGATCACAGACATGACGAGGAGTCTCGAAATGGTCGACAGGTAAAGATTGATATATAGGAAGATGGTATTCGGACACCGGAAGTGTTCCGGCGGGTTTCGGGTTCTTATCGGGTCACCAGAAGGTGTTTCGGGTACCCCGGCAATCCTATGGGCCATATGGGCCTTGTGAAGGAACACACCAACCCACAAGGGGCTGGTGCGCCCTATAAGGCTATAGGAGGAGGAGAAGGAAAGGGGGAAAGGGAAATGAAAGTGTGGATTAGGATTCCACTTCCTTCCCTCACCCCCCTCTTTCCTTCCCCTTCATGCATACATGGAAGGGGGCGCAGGGCAAGGCAGGGCCCCTAGGAGGCGGTGGACAACCCTAGGGCACCCCTTGGCTGCCTCCCCTCTCCCCCACCTATATATATGGTGGGGGTGCCCCTAGAACACACACCAACAATTGTTAGCCGTGTGCGGCGCCCCCCTCCATAGTTTACGCCTCTGGTCATATCTTCGTGGTGCTTAGGCGAAGCCATGCGTGGATCTCTTCACCATCACCGTCACCACGCCGTCGTGCCGACGGAACTCATCTACTCCCTCGACACTTTACTGGATCAAGAGTTTAAGGGACGTCATCGAGCTGAACGTGTGCAGAACTCGGAGGTGTAGTACGTTCGGTGCTTGATCGGTCGGAACGAGAAGAAGTTCGACTACATCAACTGCGTTGTCAAACGCTTTCGCTTTCGGTATACGAGGGTACATGGACATTGGACACACTCTCCCTCTCTCGTTGTTATGCATCTCCTAAATAGATCTTGCGTGAGCGTAGGAAATTTTTTAAATTGCATGCTACATTTCCCAACACATAGTTCAAAGGAAACTATTCACTGACGATCATGATGGCCTTCAAGTTGATGGAGATGGTCACTGTGATAACTAGACAATACCCCGCGCGTTGCTGCGGGAATTTGTAGCACCATATAGGAGGAGGATTGTGGAGTAAAAGTAGTAAACCGTGGAAATAAATATAAAGGTTTGGTCACAAAAGATGAAAATTAGTATATTGTTTATTTAAACAGAAGATGAAAAGTAGTATATTTTAGACTATTTCCAGATTTGCGTAATTAGTATGTGTTCCTTTTTTCATCTAAAAAAGTAATGTCTCAGTTTTTATGAGAAATTTTATACATTAGTATCATTAAAAATTGAACATATACTTTGATTTTTTTTTTAGAAAACTTACCCAAGCCCGGTCCAAACCTAATATTATATTTCACTGAAATCAAAGCCCAAGCAAGTCTCAACACAAAAGCCGGGTAGTCTGAATCCAAGCTCGAGGCCTGTAAATCCACAAAGGCGAATGCTTGTTGATATATCCGTCCTTCAAAAGTGAAAGCACAAAACATATACAAATATCTCAGCAACGCACCCATACATCCTAGAATTTCTACATGACCACGAGCCTCATACCTATCGCCAAAAAGGAGACAAAAGAACGTGCATATAGTAACACATAAAAGCCCAGATGCACCTCTTGAACTGAAGAAGAGAGCATGTATCTCCAGGGGAACAACACAGAGGTGGGGAAAAAATTGCAGACGTGGAGATCTGAACAGATAAATAAATGACATAAACGACGGGAGGGACCTAATCTTCCTGCTCCTACCTTGCCAGCAGAGGCGCTCGTTCGATTGAGATCGCTCATACTCCACATCGGCATGGCTCCATCAGCGCCGCCAAACTATAGCTGGGGCCGGTGCTCTTCGCCCTTCCCAGCTACTCCGGCTCCGACAGAAGGAGAGCTCCCACCCTGGCGCATCGAGAAATAAGATTGATAGGGATCCTCCCGGCTCCTCAGCCGTTTGGATCCCTGGCCGTTGGATCTGCGTGCTTGATCGGATGTGGGCTGTCGGATCGAGCTTCCAGATGACCTGCCCCATCGGATCGAAGAGTTGACACTGTAAGAATGAACAGTTTCACCCCACTGTAAAGATCTCATGCCACCGCCGATATTAAAGTGCTCCCATGAGGGTATTTTCATCATTTCAATTCTTAGGTCAACACGTGCTCATCTCAGATTCGCTGCCTCCTCCCCAATCGATCTCTCTCTCTCCCTCTCTCCTGCACATCTCTCTCGCGCGCGCGAGCCACCGCCGCCTGCGTTCTTCCCCATCCGCCGTCGCCGCCCCGTCCTCTGCCCCCAGCTGCACCTAGCCGTCGATCCTCCCGCACAGCCGCACTCGCACCGCTCCCTTCCTCTTCCTCTCGCCTCACCTCTCTCTCCTTCCAAACCTCCTCCCGGCCTCGCCTCTTCCTTCCTTCTCCTCCGGCACCTCCTCCCTGTTGGCTCCTTCTTGCCCCTCCTCCGCCTGTCCTCCTTCTCCTGCGTCACCCGGAGGGGTGCAGCTGCTGCTTGCGCTGTAGCCCCCCCTACGAGCTCGCGCGCCTGATCCGACGGTAGGAAGGGGCCGCGGCAGCCGCCGCACAGCCTGGCGACCAGGAGCTCCCCAGCGTGGTTCCCTGGATGGAGGGATGCTTCCTCCGTCCACTGCCTTCTCCGTGCCGACGCCATCAGTAGCGGCGACGGTCAGGCTAATGCGGACGCGGCTGCAAGCTCGTCGTGAGAGCAGCGGAAAAAACGAGCTCACCACTCCTTCCTGCTGCGCCTGCTAGACCTCCAGGTGCATCTCTCCCCCCTCCCCCTCTCCCTCCCCAGAGAATCTGGACCTAGAGAGTTCAGACTGCTCAACGTGGAATAGAAAACCCTAGCAATTTGGTGTGGTGTTCATAGAGAGGCAGATCCATCTTTGCATTTTTTTTCTCATGTTGTTGTGTTCTTCAGTTTTGCATTGTGTGAATAGGTTAGAATTGAAGGGGTGGGTAGAACTAGATGTGTCCTAGGTATCTGCACAGTAGTTTTTGTTGCCTTCCTTAGCTTGTTGGGTACCTGTTTATTTTCTGTTTAGGAGGACCGATTTGTCCTGAGGTTGTGTCCTTTCTCAAGGAATTTTTTGTTCCTATCTGATACTAGCAGACAAATTGGTTGCAGGGTAGCCGGGGTAGGTCTTTCTGCATATGCATTTGAATATGAGATGTCTCAAGATTGTTGGTCTACTTCTTTTGGTCTTATACTGACTCTGTCTTTGGTCAGGACAACTTGGAACAACTTGTGTGTCCCTCTCAGATTCCTACAGAAGAAAGGATGCATTTTCTTTTCTATTGGATGGACAACAACATAACCACAACAATAGGTCTATCAGGTAATTGGCCATCTGTCTTTATCCATGTGTACTTAGAACTTATATGTCAGATTGTGCAAACCACCTCGATTGTCATCTAAATATTATCACGATCTTTCTTTTTTTGTTTAGCCTAGCAAAGGTCAAATTGCTTCTTCTTTTCAAAAAGTAATTTCTGGTGTCTGGAGTTTGTGCCTCCAGGATCTTGGGCTCCTACTAATCTTTTCTGAACTTTGTTAATTTTGTCAGAAGAAGCAGGAGCGAAGCAAAGGCAGGATTCCATGATGAGTTTGGAGTTTACCCTCTGTTCTTGGAAATTGAAATTGTCTCTCATGCGAGCGGCGACCTTTTCTTAGCCATGGTGAGTTTGAGGCTTACCCTCTGTTCTTGCTAGCCAAAATTGGTTTCTCATTGAATAATGTTCATCACACTGTACTCAAGAATACAAAGGAAGCTACCCAAATGTGATAGATCCTACTCTTCAGCAGCTTAAATTTAAAGATGTAGTAGCTGAACAAGACTAGGATCATGTTTACGATGCATTTTCCATCGATACAGAGGTATGAATCATTGAATCCTATGATTGACATTGTAAAAACTCTCAGTGAGCAGCCTACCTCCTGAATTAATAGTGAGAAGCCATATATTTTACTTTTAGGTGTAAAAAATAGTAAAAGATGAGGTAGCCATCTCCTACTGAATTAATGATGAGAAGCCTACCAGCTGAATTTTATTCTTAGATGATATGAAGGATTATTGATATTTACTATTTAGGATGTATGCATATATGTTACTGGTCTTATGATATTGTTAGCAAAAGTTTTAGTGCTCTTTATGGTCGACAGTGGCATGCCGCTCCAAGCCACTCTGCTTTCCATCAACACCGACAACCACAGCAGGGGTGGATCCAGCCGACAAGAGGCAGAGCGGCGGTCAACGATGGTGGCATGCTCCCAAGCTGCAGGTGAGAAGGTGACGCAACAGTGGTTGGTTTGCATAAATATTGGTCAATGCATTCTAAGAATATTTTGTGAGGTGTCCTGATTGGCATGTGCCGGTTCCAGCATTTGGGCATCGTGGTTGTAGCTCACAGTCGGGTAGAAAACCAGTTACGTAACTATGCCAAATTATTTCCTTCAATATTGTAAATATTCGTGTCCATTGCAGGAAGCAAAAAAATCTTTGATGGTATATGACTTAATAATCCACATGGATTCTTATACATAGGTTGTTTAATTACTACGTCCACCGTTTCTTTTCAGCTAAAGTCTTTGTCATACTGTGTACGGTGTCGATGTGAACTACCAGAGTCACATGAGGCTCACAATAAGCAGCAATATTAGTGCCACTCCGGTCCAGTGTTGATAACTTGATATTTAGCCTGTTTACCTGGCACCATCAGGTCCAAGGCATTAGTATGCTCTTCTTATTGTACCTGGCAATAATTAGAGAACTAGATTAGCTAACCTTAGCCGTGCATCGCTCCCGTGTTTACTCCTCTCTGGTGCTGCTATTACTCACACAATTTGGATCGGGAATACAACACTGTTTAACATTCACTTTTGTTTTCTTAGTGCTTTGGAGAAGATGGACATGAGGCCCCAACCTGCACTGGCATAGCTAGGCAGGGGAGTATCCTTCCACTTGACATTCCCTTCTCAGTTTTGTATGTTTAATTTTTAGAGCCGTGGTTACTATGAAAACTGAGATGTGGAGATTGCAGTATTGATCTTAGTTCAATCCATTCTATTACGTAGCCTCGCTTTGTTATCCATGATTTCCCTCATTTGATTGATTTGACACATGTACATTCACTAGATTATAGTCTACTTCGTGTATTTAGTTCTAGGTTGTTTTGATCTAAGTGGTACTTGATTTCTTGGCATTGTTCATTGCCTCGAGCCATGTCTGATACTGAATTTGACCATGATCCTCTTGCAGTAAATATGAATTATTTGCTCTCTATTGGAATATTTCTTTTCACATATTGCTAGCTCCTTAGGTGTAATGTTGTTTAAAATATTTGTCCTGGAGCTCCTTTGCTCCTGTTCTTGGTGTAGATAAACCAAAACTGCTCCTTTTAGGCCATCCAAGAGTCTGGAACGACCAACATTGTAATTAGCATATGTGGACAGTTATGCTACAATGCCCCCAATTGTTTTCAATGATAACTCTTGCTCCAAATTTTGCTTTCCGGGAGGTGGTTGAGGTAGAGATTGTTGTGTTGTGGCAGTGCACGCTACGGTGTCGGGTTGCATAGGGGCATGCCCTTTCTCAGTATTCAAATATCATGTACTAATTGTGTTTTCACTTTGTATTGCTTACTCACAGATGTCATCGGAAGCGTCATGGTTATTTCTTAAGCTCACCAAATATTTCTCTTCATATTTTGTATGTCTGAGAACTTCCCGTTACACAGTTCCGCTTTTGGATGGACAAGCTGTCTACTCTCTGGTCTATTCTTAAATAGGCATGTTGGTCTTTTCTAACATAACCAGCCTGCCATTTCTATTACTTGCAGAACATTTCACTTTCTGTCAATAAGCATTTATCTCTATGCTAACTTGGTGTAAAGTAGCCTTGATGATGTGTGGAGGCGGTCTGCTCAGTGTAAGAACAAATAGCTGGTGGCTCCCATTTTTATCTCATTTTGTAAATTAGTGTAAGGTAGCCTATGTCAATATCTGAAAGTTTTTTGTGTTTGTTTATCCTCCTTAAATCAATATGTTTTTTTGATTTGTAGGACTGTTAGTAAGGTTGATCATCGGCAAGCGAAAGTGCTTTGTGGATGCTTGCACGACCAAGGTGAGTGCATATGGATGAGCTGGTGACGAATCAGTTTCACTTTTGTATTTCCTTTTGCATTGGCTTATTTGATTTCAACGTTATGGGTTCAGTGTTCATCTTGGAAAAGATCTACATCATAATTTGGTGTCTCCATTTAGTGCTAAACAATAAAAAATATTGTTGTTTCTTGTGACGATAAACAACTTATAGTTGTTTTAGTAGCATAATTAGGTAATGATATTGTTAAAAGTTAACTGATTTATGAGAATAGTTCCATTATTTAGTCTCACGGTCGTGTTCTTCCTGCAGCGGCTTGGGGGGAGGAGTGCGTGTTTTCGAGGTAAAATGCGTGATGAATTTATCTGTAGGGTGTTTTGGCCATATGTCAGAAGAGATCATTGGATTTTCCTATCCTTATGTTTTACTCCTGAAAATAGCTTCCAACGATATTCTTCTGGTAGCCCTTCAAGCTCCCAGAGTGCAAACACCATGAGATAGGGATGTGAAACTGAAGGAAAGAAGGCCCTGACCACTCTCATCATTTACTCAAGTAATAACACCATCGGCGACAGGAACGACAAGCTGACGCAAGTGAGCTTAGTGTCTCTTATGATGTCGTTTTATGTCTTGGCCTCAAGTTCACAACCAGTTCTTTGTTTGGTGAGATGTATGTGTTCTTTCATGGTTATTCTCATTAGGTGGCTGCACTTTGTTTTCTCAATTTGTGTTCTGAATTTGAGGTTGCAGATGCGTGCCTTGATTGTTTATATAAATGTGTAAGTAGAAAAATTTCATGGGCAACAACCTGGGATAGATAAGAGAGATACGAATCATACGATGGTCTTTCAGAAGAGATGCTGCTACGAAGATCTTTGTATGTCCCTTGCGGCCATGCCGACAACTTACTAGATGTTTTTCTTCCAACATGGATCCTCTTTTCTTAAGAACCAACTTTTATTGTAGATCTTTTTGAAAGCATGTCATATGAAGTAGAACTGGATTTTACATAGTTATATCTACGTGCTTGTCCAAGTATAGACTTCAATATATAGCTTGTGAAAATTTAAAAATCGTTTGGTTTAGTGAATTTCCTTTGTCCAAGTATGATTCCTTTTTATACTTCCATTTTTTTAGTTGCCACTATTTTTTGTATTAAATTGACATTTTGAAATAAGCTGACGACGATCCTCGGCAGCGAGACAAGTGTATGGAAAATTCAGTTTCTTTAGTGAACTCAGTCGAACCTTGCAATTTTAAGTATGTGTCGAGTCATGCATAGCTTTCTGTTTTGTGTAAGTGGAAAGTATTAGTAGTTTCACTTTGTCCAATTTTTTCAGGGATAGCTTTTGAGAGTTGGTCCAAACTTAATGCATTCATGGGATCACCAATTTTTGGCGCTGGTTGAGATTGGGTAGGTTGTACCATGAGTTCATGGATGACTGTTGCAATTCTCATGCTTGCTTGCAAGGATGTTGCATGAATTGGAGAGATTGGGACTGAATACTGACCACGAATATATATTGATGCTCCTATCTTCTCATTGCATTTGTCTCTGCATTAAATTAGTCAAGTTAAATTTTCAGTACCAATTCTACGATGTATTCCCCTCACAGAATTTCGGTTCCTCTTTCTATTAGAGTTTTATGTCTTATTTATATATTAGATTTATTTCTTCTCCTATGACATGCAGTTCTACAGTTGCATTTCCGTATGCATCTACGCCCCACCAGTATACTTGGTCTTTCAGTTATGCCATCCAGTTTCCTCCCTTTTTGCCTGGTTATGGCCGTGGTTAGCTTAGGAAGAGAGAGCAGCACAAATGAACTGCATTGATAAGTTCACATGTAGCAAAATCCGGATTGAACTGATCCTCCAATTTCAAGAATAGCATACTGAATATGGATCTATTAAATCATACTGAATGTCATGATGGCCTTCCCAGGAGATGTAGTTCTGAATATCCTACTGCTCTATGGATCTATTATTGCAAGAACTGTATAACGATATGCAGCGAGATGCTTCATACTGTTAGATGTGTATAGCCCTTTTCGGTTTATCCCCATTGTATAAGGGGTCTCTTGCACTTTACCACACATGTACATGTATTGGCCTCTGGCCCTCCTGAGAATGCAGTTGCCATTCATCCAACATGGTATCAGATGCCAGGCTAGCCCCTCTCTCCCGCACGATGCAACTCCGTGCGCCTCGTTCCTAGCCTGCTCGTGTCCGGCCGCCGCTCCGTCCGGCTGCTGTCCCGGCTCTCCTCGCCACGGATCCGGATGCCCCAGGTCCGATTCGTCCGTCCCGGCTCTCCTCGCCGCGGATCCGGACGCCCCAGCCCTCCTTGCTGTGGCTCCGGCCCCTCTCGCCTGCTCCGCTGCCCGGCTCGAGCTCTCCTTGCTCGGCTCTGCTGCTTCCGCTGCCGCAGCAGCGGCTTCCCTACGCGCCGGTCCCCGCGGCAGCCTCCCGCGGCGGCCTCCCGCGGTGGCTTCTCTCCGCGCGCGAGCGCTCGCTCGGCCCCTGCTTGCCTCGCGTTCCCGCGGGCCTCTGCTCCGTCCGGCCCACTAGTCTCCTCAAGTCAACGCGAGACTACCAGGAGCCCTCTCGATCCAGATCCCTCTCGCCTCGCGTTCTCTCGATCCGGACTCCGTCCGGGCCCCTCGCTCCTGACTCAGTCTGGGATCGATCCCCCGATCCAGATCTGTTGACTGCAAAAAAAATCAGAGAGACAGCGAGATATCTCAGTATGTCATCTTCAGGCTATGTGGCTGTTCCTCGCTGCTCGGTGATCTTTGATGGCACCAACTATGCTGAGTTTGTGGGCTTCATGCGTATCCATATGCGCGGTCTTCTGCTGTGGGGCGTGCTCTCTGGCGAGGTAGCTTGTCCGCCCTGTCCCGTTGCTCCGGTCGCTCCTGTTCCGCCGGTTCCACCGGTGCTTGCTACTGATGCTTCTCAGGATGATCGTGATGCAGCCAAGGCCCTTGATGATGCTGCAATTGATGCTTATGATCAACAGGTCTCTGCATATTCTGATGCTCTTTCTGTCTATCGGGATGATCTGTCTGCTTACACTCAGTGGTGCAATGATGATGCTCGTGCTGCTGCCGTTCTCACTACGAGTGTTCTTCCTCAGTTTGCTTCAGAGTTCATGGGCTCGGTACTGTTGCAGCGATGTGGTCCTACCTCTGTCAGCACTATCAGCCCTCTGGCGATGCCCTATACCTCTCTGTGGTGCGCCAGGAGCATGCTCTCCAGCAGGGTGATTCGTCTGTGGATGAGTTCTACTCACAGTGTTCTGCCATCTGGCGTCAGCTTGACTCACTGAGGACAGTTCTTTGTGGAACCTGCCGTTGCTGTCAGACTACACGGTCTGACTTGGAGTTTCAACGGGTCCATGAGTTTTTATCTCGTCTCCGCTCTGAGTTTGAGCCCAGACGTGCTCACTTGCTTGCTCGTGGTCGTGTTCCAATCTCGGAGGTGCTTACCGAGCTTCGTGCTGAGGAGACCCGCCTTCGCTCTGCCGGTTTGCTGGTGGTCCCGTCTCTATTGGCTGCTCGGGCTCCCGTGTCGTCCGCTCGGCTCACTGCTCCACCGCTCCTACCCACGCCTTCAGGGGAGTGGGTCGCCCTGCTTATGCTGAGAAGGGCCGGTCGCGACGTGACACCTTCTGTGGCTACTGCTCTCGGCCAGGACATCCCGAGTCTGATTGTTGTGAGAAGAAGCGAGACCAGAGGCGCTCCTCTTCCAGTGGGCTTTCTGAATCTTCCTCAACTCCGTCACTCACTGACCAGGACATTGTGAGGCTCAAGCGTCTCTTGGCTTCTTTAGGCTCTTTGTCAACTGGTTCCATTGCTGCTGTAACGGCATCCACCTCTCCATCACCGCAGGCATCTACTCAGTCAGGTACATATTTGTGGGTTCTAGATTCTAGAGCCTCCTTTCATATGTCTTCTGATTCTTCTGTGTTGTCTTCCCTTCGACCTCTTGATTCACCTGTTAATGTTCTTACTGCCGATGGCACACCTCTTCCTGTTCCTAGTCGTGGTCTTCTTTCCACTCCATCTTTTTCTGTTCCTAGTGTTTCACATGTCCCTCGCCTTACCATGAATCTTTGTTCTGCTGCTCAACTTACTAATTTTGATTGTCGTGTCATTCTTGATACCGACTCTTGCTCCATTCAGGATCGTCGCACCAAGACTTTGGTTGGTGCTGGCCCCCGGCGCCGTGAGTCCGAGGGCCTTTGGGAGGTTGACTGGCTTTGTGTTCCTTCCGCTGCCACTACTTCTGCCAGCTCCCATGCTCTTGCTGCCTCTTCGTCTGCGTCCTTCCAGCAGTGGCATCATCGCCTTGGTCACATATGTGGCTCTCGCTTGTCTTATTTAGTTCGTCAGGGCCTCTTAGGGTCTGTATCTGGAGATGTCTCCTTACATTGTAATGGTTGTAGACTTGGCAAACAGACTCAGTTACCTTACCCTACTAGTGAGTCTGTATCTCAGCGTCCTTTTGACTTAGTTCATTCTGATGTCTGGGGTCCTGCTCCCTTTGATTCGAAGGGTGGTCATCGCTGCTATGTTTTGTTTATTATTGATTTCTCTCGCTACACTTGGATCTACTTCATAAAATCTCGTAGCGAGGTTCTCCCTATATACAAACGTTTTGCTGCCATGGTTCACACCTAATTTGCCGCGCACATTCGTATTTTTCGTGCTGACTCCGCTGGAGAGTATATCTCTCAGCTGTTGCATGGTTTTCTCGCGGAACAGGGCACTCTTGCCCAGTTCTCATGTCCTGGCACTCATGCTCAAAATGGCGTTGCCGAACGAAAGCATCATAATTTGCTTGAGACGGCTCGTGCGCTGATGATTGCTGCTTCCCTTCCACCCCATTTTTGGGCTGAGGCTGTTTCCGCATCCACCTATCTTATCAATATTCATCCATCGACTGCTCTGCGGGGTGGTATTCCTCTGGCGTGTCTCACTGGTCGCTCTCCTGACTACTCAGCTCTTCGTATGTTTGGTTGTGTGTGCTATGTTCTTCTTCCCCCCCGAGAACGCACCAAACTGACTGCTCAGTCGGGTGAGTGTGTTTTCCTTGGCTACAGTGATGAGCACAAGGGCTATCGATGTTGGGATCTAGTGGGTCGTCGCTTGCGCATCTCGCGTGATGTGACATTTGATGAGTCTCGTTCTTACTACCCACGTCCTTCCTCCTCGAGTTTCTCTATGGACGACCTTTCTTTCCTTCTTCTTCCCAATACACCCTGCTATGTGCCTCATGTGTCACCTCCTCCTCTGGCACCTCTCATTCCTTCTCCGACACCATCCTCTCCATCCTCCTCCTCCACCTCTCCGCCATCATCTCCCGTCCGTCGCCCTCTCTCACCGTTTCCTCTTCACTATACTCATCGCTCTCGTACTGAGGGTGTCTCCTCTGACGAGCCTTCCACCTCAGGTTCACCTCTCACGCCTCCCCCGGTTCACAACCTCCGTGCTCGGCCTCGCCCCCCGCCTGATCGCTACTCCCCTGATCGGTATGGTCTCTCTGTTATTGCTGAGCCCACTTCCTATCGGACTGCCATGACTCAGCCTGAATGGCAGCTTGCGATGGCCGAAGAGCTTGCTGCTCTAGAGCGCTCTGGCACCTGGGATCTGGTTCCCCTTCCTTCTAGTGTCTGCCCCATCAGCTGCAAGTGGATCTACAAGATTAAGACTCGCTCCGATGGTTCTCTTGAGCGCTACAAAGCTCGCCTTGTGGCTCGTGGTTTTCAGCAGGAGCAGGGGCGCGATTATGATGAGACATTCACTCATGTGGCCCACATGACCACTGTCCGCACACTTCTTGCTGTGGCTTCTGTTCGTCACTGGTCTATCTCTCAACTTGATGTTCAGAACGCTTTTCTCAATGGCGAGTTGCGTGAGGAGGTTTATATGCAACCACCCCCGGGGTACTATACTCCTGATGGTATGGTCTGTAGACTTCGCTGCTCCCTCTATGGTCTCAAACAGGCCCCTCGCGCCTGATTTGAGCGCTTCGCCTCTGTGGTGACTGCCGCTGGGTTCTTGCCCAGTGATCATGATCCCGCATTTTTTGTTCACACGTCTCCTCGTGGTCGGACTCTTCTCCTTCTCTATGTTGATGACATAATCATCACTGGCGACGACTCTGAATACATTGCCTTTATTAAGGCTCGCCTTCGCGACCAGTTTCTCATGATTGATCTTGGTCCCCTTTGCTATTTTCTTGGGATTGAGATCACCTCGACCTCTGATGGCTTCTACATCTCCCAAGAAAAATATATTCAGGGTCTTCTTGCTCGCGCTGTTCTTGGTGATGAGCGCACTGTTGTCACTCCCATGGAGCTCAACGTTCAGCTTCATGCCTCTGATGGTGACCCTCTCCCTAATCCCACTCGCTATTGTCACCTTGTTGGCAGTCTTGTCTATCTTGCTGTTACACGTCCTGATATCTCCTATCCTGTCCACATTCTGAGTCAGTTCGTTTCAGCCCCCACCTCTGTCCACTATAGTCATCTCCTCCGTGTTCTACGATATCTTCGTGGCACGATCTCTCAGCGCCTTTTCTTTCCCTGCTCCAGCTCTCTTGAGCTCCAGGCCTACTCTAATGCTACCTGGGCTAGTGATCCCTCTGATCGACGCTCACTGTCTGCTTACTGTGTCTTTCTTGGTGGCTCTCTTATTGCCTGGAAGACCAATAAACAGACTGCAGTTTCTCGCTCGAGTACAGAGGCTGAGTTGCGAGCCATGGCTATGCTGACGGCTGAGGTGATCTGGTTACGTTGGCTACTTGAGGATTTTGGTGTGTCTGCTGCTACCTTGATTCCCTTATTGTCAGACAGTACTGGTGCTATCAGTATTGCGCGTGACCCGGTGAAGCATGAGCTCACCAAGCACATCGGTGTGGGTGCCCACTTTGTGCGTGCTACTGTGCAGGATCAGACTCTCGCTCTTCACTATGTGCCCTCTGAGTTACAGTTGGCAGATTTCTTCACGAAGGCACAGACTCGAGCACAGCATAGTTTTCTTCTCTCCAAACTCAGTGTTGTTGATCCACCATGAGTTTGAGGGGGGGTGTTAGATGTGTATAGCCCTTTTCGGTTTATCCCCATTGTATAAGGGGTCTCTTGCACTTTACCACACATGTACATGTATTGGCCTCTGGCCCTCCTGAGAATGCAGTTGCCATTCATCCAACACATACCATCATTTAGCGTCTATGTATTCTATCTGATTAGCTTTCCTTAGTGCCGTCTGATGAGAGGCATTCTTGTTGCCCTGTACACATCTTGTGCTCCTATGATGGGGCAGATGATGTTATTTAATTAATTATTGGAATAAAATGATAATCCATTGGGCTCCCTTCGTTCCTCGTGTCTTTTTTTGCATGTATAGTACTTCACTGCTTCCTGCATGTGATTCCATTTGATTTCACTTTGATTTTGTTTTCTGCAGATCATTTCTTGGTGGCTGCTAATGAATCATGTAAGGATGGCGCAGAACTCACCAGGGGAAAAAGACCGAACTACGGAGTTTCCCCATTGTTAGAGCTCTTGGTGCCCGGACAAGCCGTCTATCTCGATTCTCCCTTCGCAGCTCAGCTCCACCGACCAGGTCAGTCCTCATTAATGGACGGTTACATGGTTTGTTTTCCTTTTGAACTCTAAATGTGTGCCCGCCTCTGAGTAATTTCTTGGATCCATGTGTTCTGTTCAGATGGCGATGGCTGACGAAGAGCTTGATGTCCATGGCTCGTCAGGTTCCGCTGGCTCCACTAACAGCCGTCTATGGGCGCTTGCACAGGTCAGGTGAAATCCATCCTGTCCCCTCTCTGATTTTACTGGACGGTTGCAAAAATATGATGAGTGTGTGATGCTGGAATTTTTATAATCAAAAGAAGTACTCATAGATGTAAACATTGCTAACTCTACAAAGAAACACGCATCTGATCTAGGGATTATTGATGCTCGCAGATAGTAGTAAAGAGATAGTGATATTTAGATCCAGGCAGTGTGATGATTTTAACTCTATTTCTTTGACGTGCTCTTCGTGTAGTTAATAGATCTGTAGGTGTTTCCTCGATTGATTAGATGTTGTCTAGCCTTCTATGTAGATGTATTTTGTTTATAAAGCGCAAGCATTCTACGTGCTAATTAGATTTCTGTCTTTGAAGGTGATCATATTGATCTTACCTTATCGACTGCTCTTACAAAAACAAGTTGTATTTTCAACTGATTAATAGCCCCGTTGTTCTTAAAAATGCTCATCACATGCTCAAGACAATCTGACTAACCGATAGACTTAACGTATCTTTTTTTAACACTATGTCTACTTTTATCCGCGACTGATTTCTCTGATATCTCTCCCGTGCTGTGATGCAATTACTGTAAGCAGCTCCTCGTGGCCTTATGTTCTATGTTCTCGGGCACTACAGGATACCAAGCGAGTGTTTAGGATCCCACACCGGGAATTTCTTGACATGCTCCTAGCACACCTTAGGCTAATCATTGGCTCAGTATGATCGTGTTGTATATGACGATGGCAAGATCTGTGTGACTATCTTTTTCAACACCTCTACATTGGATCTTGGAGGACCAATCATTATGAACGCGTCGTGTCGTCATTCCTCCTGGTCTACATTATGCCCAAGACATGCAAAGTTGTGGATCGTCTGCAAGCTACCATGTGCTTTTGTACGTCCTATGCTTGTGATATTTGCTACTAAACCTATTGTGCTACGTGCTTTCTATGTTCGTACATTGTTAGGTGGCTCCTTATTGTGTGCATACCAACAAACCTTATTCTGGATGATTATTTGTTAGTTTTTTATTTTTATCATGGTTGACAGAATAATGAGTGCAAAAATTACTTTGCTTAAATCTGGTTGCTTGGCTGACAAAGATATGCTTTCTATGCTTGTGATGATTTCTATGCTATGGATTTTATGTATTGGATTAGGGCCAGTGCTTACTTAGGCCATTTTAATTTTGATAAGCCTATTGTTAAAGTTCAAGATACTACGGTTGATGGTTGAGTACAACTGTACATAGATTCTCCTTTGATTTTCCTTTACGGTATATACTGAGTGGATTGTAAATATTGTTACCTTGGCCATTATTCTTTGTATGATGTATACAGTGTGAATGCATATGCTAAACCTGGCGTTTGGACCGGCACCCTCGCGCCAAGGCGCGATCCTAATCTAGTGTGAGGTTGAAGGAGGAGGCGGAGTGGCACACTCAGTTCGCCGAGAGGCCAAGTCGACCCGTGGGCATATGGCTTGGGTCAGCATAGCCCCTGCTGGAGGCAATCACGGGGCTCTGGGCCAACGTCAGTGCATAGGTCTATAGTGGTGAGGCGACAACCATCGACGGCTTGTTCGGCGGTGGCGCAATAGGGAGCGTGTTGCGTGTTAAGGTCCCTCCCAATGCTCCACCTTGTACATGTGCTAAGTCTTCCACGTAGGTTAAAAATCTGATGTGGCGAGTTATTTAAGAGGAGAGAGATGAGTATGGTGACCCCAAAAAGGAACAATGCTAAGCGCGTGAACCTAGGCAAAACATTTAAAGGAAGGAAACCCACCAATACATGAAGAGCTTTAGTTGCTAAATCATTAAATGAAGTAAGCTTAGCAACCATAAGCTAAGCACCTATGCATTGGGGAGTATAGTTGCTAAGCTATTTAATGTGCTTAGCACCTCATCTAAGCACCCATGCATTCGCAGCAGCCTAAGTAAATGAGGCCTCGAGCAGGGAACTGGATCGACATCCGCACCTTTATCAGTTGAAGGAGGAGAAGTGGAAAACTGAAGAGGTAGGGAACTGAATCGACTTGCTCACTTCTATCGTTTCGTTGAAAGCCATAAAGAAGCGAAACTGAAGAAGAGGAAGAAAGGAGTCGTCGGTTGACTGCTCAAAACAAAATGTTTAGAATTGTGTGAGTGGAGAACTGATGACGTGGATTGATGCTGACTTGGATAGGCTGCATGTTTAGATAGATAGGTTAGTGGGGATGAATCTCTTAGGTATATAGGATTTTCCCCCTCTAATAGAGTACCGAAAAATGACTCCAAACTGAATAGGCATGAAACAGAGAGGTGCGGCGGTGGAAGCAGAAGAACTGCCCGATATTTAGCGTTTTCTCGGCGGAAGATAAATATAGGCTTTGAGCGATAATGGATCAAAGCACTAGGGGTCCACGCAGCCCCTAGTAGTTTAGTGGGGGCGCATGGGGTCTATGGTCCACCCCCATCCAGGGTCACTAACCTCTGGAAGCTTCCTGATGCAAAATAATTTCTAATTTTTTCGGGGGGGGGGGGGGGGGGGGGGGGGTTGGAGCACAGTAAAATTGATTTTCTTCAAAGTACAAAAACACGAGAAAAAAAATCACCTGACACTGGGCACTGAGCTAATAGGTTAGCCGAGAAAAATGATAAAAAAAATTGATGCCAAAATGATATAAACATGACATGAAAAAATAAAAAAATATAGTTACGTTTGCGACATATCAGCATCTTATTGTAAATGCCACTAGCATGAACTATAATCAATCTGATGTAATTAGGCATGACTACAAGAATAGTGATGCAATGCAATAGTCTATAGTTGATACAAAGCAAGCAACATCAAAATGAATAAGTAAAATCATTCTCGTTGTTCATGGCTCACTTCTTTCATGTCAAGCTTTTAGGTATGGGAAGAGAATGCCAAATTTTATCATGAAAGCATAGTACACTATGTCTTCACTGTATCAAGAGACAATCTACCCATTCAAATTGTCGATCAAATGAATAAATTACATAACCTCCTTTCAACCAATGAATAATTTATGCAATACTTGAGCACGAGCCTTGATCTTTGCACTAAAATTGAACAAAAATGATAGAGGTTTAAAAAAGGACAAAAGTGAAAGAGAGTCTTGCATCAACGCATTTGATCATTAGGCAACGAAGAGACGTTCGAATCGATGTTCAACACCTAGGTTCTATAGTGTAAAAATTTCCCAACTAGTATCTATATAAACATGAAGCATACGAAAATTCTCTATAAGAAATGCAATGCGCTACTTTGAAGTATGCAAAAAGGATAGTGATGATGTGATGCGGATATTCAATTCTGAGCCCAGGCTCAGCTGATCCTGAAATCATAGCCGTCAGCAAGCATGTGGATCTGTGCATGTCCATGTATTTCGGTCTGTATAGCATATGTATCGCACGCAAATAAAGCCAGCACATGGGCGCATTAATTGCAATGGCAGCGGTAAGGTGAGGGCGGAACAGGTACTCATGGAACGGCTCAGTCGCTTGTGCAAGGCAGCTGTCTGAATTCTCTACTGCTGCCTACCAAGGTTCCAGCTGGTTGCCAAGCGCCGAGCCGATGGGTAACCCTGCACCAGCCTCTACACAAATTGCATTTACTCAGTCAGCGATTGAAAGCAGAAACGCGCGGGTGAACAGATGCATGGTATGATTAACATCTGCAGTGCCACGTGTACTCATCAGGCACAAGTAAACTGTACACGGTGCACAACAAACAGATATTCTACCAAACATTCATTTCCAGTCACACATAACAACTCAAAACAAGCACACACACAGAGGAAGATACTGATCAACGTCAAACAAGTTCACTCAATGTCACACTTTAGTCCCACGTTCAGATGTGGAGGAACAAGCATGGAGCAAAGCTCAACACACCAGAAGTCCTCATAGCACAACATACATCAATTAAAATCTAGTTTTCACATTTGATTCTGCGGACAACGAAGCAGTTATGATGTGCATGTGTTCCGGCGGTGTGCTTCCATTACACCGTTGTTGAATTTTCCTGGTTTTCGCGATTGCTTAGGGGCATCACCCCGCCCAAGGCAAGTTCATCTTTTGTGGCCGTCGCGGCGACAGATACTGCAAAACCTTGTCCGTTTACTCATCCCTCGTACGGTGCTTTCTCTTGGCTGTCCGTCGGTCTGCCAACTCCTCTTCGCTTCTTCGGGGCACTTTGACCTCCAATTGCATGATCTGAACCCCCCCAATTTGCAATAAATTCAGTTTCTCCTTTCCCACGCAGCACTCCTGCAAGCGTATTTCCCTGACGGTCCACAAAACCTAAACCATTCGTCTGCTCAACGAATGGCGGCCCGCTGGCGAGCAATGCCTTGAGGCCAGCCGACATGTGTTTGAAACCTTCCATGCTCGCGTCGCCCCTCCTGACAACGTCCATATCTTGCACATACAGAGTACCAAAAGGACTTATTAACCGACTGGTCTTTCTGGTACTGCACAAGGTGTCTGGACAGAGGATATTCCTTGCATCCTTCGTTCACCGCTTCACGATGGGTTTTGCAGGAATCTCCTCCAGGTGAAGCACGTCCATCACCTGCATTATGACAAACAATGTCATCTCTACAACTAATGGAACTGCCAAATAGAGATGAACTCAAATTCTTTTTGCTTAACGAGGGAGAACAAACGATATGCTTCATGATTTCTTACCATTCAGACATGAGAGCACAGCATGCCCATGTGCTCGAATTGCCCGCACTCACACTACAACTCTAAACCGGCGGCCTTGACGGTCACCTAGTACATGACCCTGCTCCATCATGCCCATGTGCTCGAATTGCCCGCACTCACACTACAACTCTAAACCGGCGGCCTTGACGGTCACCTAGTACATGACCCTGCTCCATTTCTCCCTCTTGGCTGCATTGTTTTCCTCATCTTCTCAACTTCTGTAACATTGTAAGCCGTTCCTTTAATCAGTAGCCGACCAAACTGTTCAAACAAAGAGTTAATATTATATACAAATCAAATATTTAAGACAAGAAAATAATAGAGCACACACTATCTTAAATAGAGTTGAAGCAATACCGCTGTACTCTAGAATGGAAAAACGCATACAAAGAATATGATTTGTTTAACTAAATGGCACAAGAGATGCAAACCACAAGAATCAACATTGGGAAAACTGCACGTAGACGTAGTAGGAGACAAAAACTGAAGCTAGAAAGGTACGAAACTCACTAACAAATATCAGAACAAAAATAACCAACAAAATAGATGTGATTTTAATACAAACAACTGTTGGTGATATTGCCAGTCACTTAATTAGTTGGGTAGCAACTTTAAAACAAACTAGGTATTGTTATTTGTCTTGCCAAATTTAAAAATATAATCAAGGGCTGTAGTAAATATCTAGCAGAAAATATCTCACATGGTCACAGAGGCATAATTTTAGTCAACTATTTGGAATATACCACTCCAAAATAAAGTACAACCACATGCTTCTTTTTCAGCAAAATACGCACCTATGTAAAACAAATAGCGCCTTTGATGTTTCAGAGCTGATGTTTTGAACATTCAGAGTCTAGAAATTGCCTGATAACCTGATTTGATGATTCTGTATAATCAACAACATCAGAGGGTACATTTTGGAAATCTTGCCGGACTAATGAAAAACAGAATTAACCAGATACATAGTCATACTTGTAATGAGAAGTTGAGAACTATAAAAGAACATATTAAATTTTAAAAAAGAATGGACTTGTCTCGAGAGTTCGAGACCAACAAAAAAAATCTTTACGTGCTAATCACTACTCAAACATCTAATAGAAAGAGCACAACTTCACTTTTTACATTTGGTGTACTTCCAAAGCTTCGAGTTCAGTAATGATGTCAAAAACGCTCTTATATTATAGGAGGAGGAGTAGATAGTAAGATTCCTACATGACATGACAAAGTATGAGTTATGTGCATCCACAAACTGATTACATCAATAGATAACAATAAAGATGGCCAAACTACGGCATGTTAAATCAAACATAGGTCAAGATTTGAAAGGCAACAATTTTTCTGGTCTAGCGCATCTAGGCAGAAGCACTTGTCCCATAACTTGAAAACCACATCTAAAAAAATTCTGACAATTAAGATGCGAACACCAAACGATGTGCTTCTTTGTAATATTATTTTCTCAACAGAAAGGATACCAAACAAGTATCTCAAAAAATTAATAATTAAGACCCAATCTGTCGAAAGTGTCATTCTTGAGATCAAAAGCTTAATTAGCTCGGAAAAGGAATGACGACTGGACTCTCATTGGTCAAGTACTAAAGACCAGACAATGTTGGAACAACCTAATTAGCCTGAGATTATAACAAGAAGTGTCAAAAACCCCTTTATCTAACCTGCAGCCAAGGGTACGGCAAATACAACTTTAGCACATTTTCTGTTCAGATCCAAACAGAGAACGCTAGCAAAATTGCTCCCTGTCACTGCTGCCGGTCTGATCACCAACGCTACCGAAGATGGGAGGGGTGCTCGCCCAGCCACATACCTTCACCGTCGGCTTCCCATTACCCATTGGGCATGTCTCCTTCTCGACGCCATCTGCCGCCGCTACCAGGTGCCTCCCAATTGGCACGAGTAACACAGATCGCCGCAGTAGCACCGCCAGAGGAATCGGATCTGGATGAGTACAGGCAGTCCGCAAACTCCTCCCGAAGGGGAAACCTGCAACTCATAGCCATGGGGGGGGCGGCGGGGCCACAGTCAGCCGGCGGCTCCGTCAGAGGGGGGGGGGGGGGGGGGGGACATGAATAAAAACTGTAGATCTCCAGGTGAGCAAGGTTTACCGGTCGACGGCGTCGAGCAGGAACTAGACCGGCATCTTCCATCGCCGGCTAGCCCGAGCAGACGCGCGGGGGGGGGGGGGGGGGGGATCGCCGTCAGCGGCGGATGTACCGAGAGCTACTGTTCCACGGCTCAGAAAAAAAGCAAACGTGCCGGTCCACGGACCAGGACGAACCACGCGCGGACGGCGCCTGACCCATACGGTCTGGGCCCGATTGGACGCACTGTTCTTTTTTTTTTAGCATCAGTACAGACACAAACGCTTATATACATGCGCATACACTCACCCCTATGAACGCACACACGCACATCTTATCCCTATGAGCATCTCCGAAAGACTGAGCCGGCATATCAACTTGAGATTTACGAAGTCATCGTAGACGCATCGTCGTCGACGGGAACGTCTTCTCCCACTGAAAGCGCATCGCCGGAAATCCTGAAATAAATTCAGGAATAATGCGAGCACCAGGATTTGAACCCTGGTGGGTTGGGAATACCACTGTCCACCTAACCATCTCAACCACAGGTTGATTCGCATTGGACGCACTGTTCACCATGTATACGAGCGTGTATCTTATTTTTCCGCTGAATCTATTCAGAAGCGTCGGACCGAATTTTGCGAATCCCCATACAGCGACCAACGCTAGCGATTTCGGGAGCAGCGAGCACCGAATCGCTGCGTCCAGTGATGATGCCCCTATCTCCCTTTTCTCTTTTTCTTGGCCTATGTACTTATAACTCAAAAATAAACATGATGTAGAAACACATCTAATGAATGCCTCTAGTACTGTACCAGTACGTGTAATGATCTAGTGTAGTGGAGATATCAAAAAATGGACGAACCATACAAATATCATGTTAGCTATCATGCAAGCAATGCAGACATAAAAATTGTACATGTTGAGCACTCATTTAAGAACGTCTGTGATGTGGGTGGTATTAAGAAATCTGGAAAATCATTATAGTGTAGCTACAATACAAATGTGCATATTAGCAAATCAATGCTTGCGTGTCGCCCCTTTCGCCAACTCGTCTAGATCAAATCCATTGTTCCCGGTAACCCTCTCACCGATGTAAAATGTGGCGAAAGGCAAGTTTAAAAATAATAATGCAAGGCAAGAATGTTGCCAATTCAAGATGCTTTAGTTCAAGAGAAATGAGCAACCATATATTTGAGTTTTCTTTAAAAAGAACATCTCAATATAATGCACCGACTAGTTAAAAGTATAGGACAATCATATCGGGCACGACACACTCACGCCCGGCGTACACGACAAATCTACATGTTGAGCCCTCATTTGAGAAAAAAATGCGCGTAAATAGGAAAGGAGAGCGACCGATGTACATGCCCCATTAGTTTCCTCTAGGGTTTCTTAGAGTCCACCTCTTCCTTCGGCGGCGACGCTGAAGTCTAGGGTTCCTACGTCAGATCACCGACGAGGGCTACCACGCGTGGGCGTTCGACGCCCCAGGAGGCGAGCAACGAAGCTGCTCCTATGGCCGCATGGAGGTTTCGGGGGGTGCGAATGGAGGAGTAGGGTTGAACGGCGCTGGACGGGAGGAAGTGGTGCAAAGGGCGGATGACTTGGGTACTGAAGATCCGCGAGATCCGGCCTTGGCGGACTCTGCGGAGGGAGCGGAGGAGACAAAAACCACGGAAGCGGATGTGGAAGACGAGGATCAGAGCTACTGGGATCATTATGGACCGGATACGAGCCTGGAGGATGCGTTTGAAGGACTCAATTTGCAGGGTGAAGAAGAGGAGGATTTGGATCTGTCAGGGGAGGTGGAAGAACTGATCAAAGATGTTCGATGGCTAGCGCTGTTTAGGGTTCATACCATGCGCCCGTTTAGTCATGCTGCCCTGCTGAACTCGATGCGCAATGCTTGGGCCTGTGCACAGGGGGTAACTTTCAACATTAAGGGGCCTAACCTCTTCTTGGCTCAGTGCCATTGTTTGGGCGATTGGAAGCGCGTGATGGAAGGGGGGCCGTGGCAGTTTCGGAGAGATCCGGTGGTGCTGGTAGAATATGACGGATTCACCAATGTTTCAGACTACGCTCTTAATATGTTTCCTCTATGGGCAAGAATCAAAGGATTACCTGATGGGTTGACTAGGAAGGAGTTGGCGGAGAGGGTGGCAAAGAAGGTCGGAGATCCACCGTTTACAGTGGTAGTAAATGAAGGAAAGATCAATCCGGCGAGTTGCCTGAGGGTGCGAGTCTTTGTGAATGTTACAAAACCTCTCGTCAGGTTTGTCCCGATCACGTTGAAGGAAAGGAAAAAATATCCAGTGTTCTATGAGAAGTTGCCGGACTTTTGTTTCTTTTGTGGTCGTATGGGGCATGTTGTGGAGGAATGCGGGGACGGAACGCACAACCTGAGTTTATGTGAATGGGGGGACTGGCTTCACTGGTCGGGAGAACCGATTAGTGGCAATACTATGGCGGGAAGAGGGAGTTGGACGAACGCAGGCAGGGGTGGAGGAGGTGCTAGGGGTGGAGGTCGAGGAGGAGGTAGAAGTGGGAGAGGAGGAGGTGAGCGAGGAGGAAGGACGACTAGTACAGGAGGTCGGGGGGAGTGGAAGTGCGTGTAGATGAAGTTGTGGGTATGGATCTAGTCCAGTATAAAACTATGCTACGTGAACAGGATCGATCAGCTAGGAAAAGGCTAGTAAGTGACGATGGTACTATAAATGTTCGTGGCCAACCAGTCCCTAATCTGGCTGGGAAGGTAGCAGATACTGTTCTTTTGATTGAGGGAAGCTCGGCACCGGAGGCGACAGCTGCAGTTGTGAACCCAAACTCCACACCAGGGAAAGTGCCGATTGTGAAGAGAAGAAGGCAGGGGGATGGAGTGGATGGAGAGGTAGAGCAAACCGACATGGACACTACTTATGAGGCGGCCTCCGAGATGGAGGACCGCCGGTCCCAATGAATTGCCTAAGTTGGAACTGCCGGGGAGGGGGGAACTCCCCGACAGTTCGAGAATTAGCGACGGTATGTCAGTTGCGTTCCCCCATGTTTGTGTTCTTATGTGAGACTATGCAAAAGGAATCTAAGATGAGGAGGATACGTAATCGCCTGGGATTAAAGGGTTTTTGTGGCGTTGACAGCGATGGACTGAGTGGAGGGCTGGCTGTTTATTGGCATGAGAATTGTGTTGTTGAGATAGTTGACAAAGATGAGCGTCATATTGATGCTCTGGTTCGGCTCCAGGAGGGTGCAAATCAATGGCGTGTTACTTTCGTCTATGGTGAACCCCGTGTTGAAAATAGGCACCTCATGTGGGCTAAGCTATAGAACCTGAAAACTGTAAGTGACTTGCCTTGGCTTGTAATCGGTGATTTCAATGAAGCGATGTGGGATTTCGAGCATTTTTTGGCCACTCTTAGGGCTGCGGCTCAGATGCTAGCTTTCCGCGATGTACTTGAAACCTGCGAGCTGGTGGACCTTGGCTTCTCTGGAGTTCCGTTCACGTATGATAACAGGCGAAGTGGTATGGGTAATGTGAGAGTTCGGTTGGATCAGGCAGTAGCTACAAGTTCGTGGAGAAATATGTTTGCTTATGCTTCTGTTGATCATGTTGTTTCACCATGTTCAGATCATGTTATGCTACTTTTAAAGGGAGAGGTTGATCCAGGCCCCGCATGTGCAAAAAGTAGAAGGTATGAAGTTTTTTGGGAAACAGATCCTACACTTCCTGAAGTCATAAAGGATGCATGGGCTGCGGTAGGAGGGGTGCAGAATTTGGGACAGTTGAGAGATGCTCTATCAAAAACCATGATATGCCTTGGTTCATGGAGTAGAAAATTTGGCAACATTAAGAGGGAGCTTGCCAAGTCTCGAACTCAATTAGAGGAGCTTATGAATATGAATGCGGATAGAAAAGATATAAGAGCAGTAATAGATAAGATGAACGATTTATTGTACCAGGAAGAGATGATGTGGCTCCAAAGATCAAGAATATCCTGGCTTAAGGAGGGCAACCGAAACACAAGGTTCTTTCAGAGCAAGGCCATTTGGAGGGCAAGAAAGAACAAGATCCGATAATTGACAGATAGTATTGGGGTAGTGCACTCCGACTTTGCTGCCATGGGAAAACTTACAACGAATTATTTGTGTAATTTGTTTTCGGCAAACACATCATTAGATGCAGCCCTCGTGATTGACTTAGTGCAACCTCTGGTGGTGGAAGAGGATAATATTAAGCTTTGTGCACCGTAAGGAAATTTCAGACGCTATGTTCCAGATTGGGCCCTTGAAGGCACCGGGACCGGACGGGTTTCCTGCCAGATTCTTTCAGCGGAATTGGAGCACCGTGAAAGATAGTGTGATTGCAGCAGTAAAAGACTTCTTTTGTACGGGTATCATGCCGGAGGGAGTAAACTCTACTTCCATTGTTCTTATTCCAAAAATTGCTAACCCTACAAAATTGTTTGAATACAGGCCCATTAGCTTATGCAACGTGGTTTACAAGGTCATCTCCAAGTGCCTAGTGAACCGGTTGCGTCCACTCCTGGATGATTTAATATCAGTGGAACAGAGTGCGTTTATCCCTGACAGGATGATAACTGATAACGTGTTGGTCGCCTTTGAGTGCCTCCACTACATTAAGAAAGAGAAGGACCCTACGAAAAGTTTCTGCGCCTACAAGCTCGATCTATCTAAAGCTTACGATAGGGTGGACTAGGTTTACCTGAAGCAGGTGATGCAAAAGTTGGGTTTCTCTCAGCGATGGATTGACTGGATAATGACGTGTATCACATCGGTGAGGTATTCTGTCAAACTTAATGGAACTCTCTTGCATTCATTTGCACCGACTCAAGGGCTCCGGCAGGGGGACCCTCTTTCACCATATACATTCTTGTTTGTGGGTGATGGACTCTCGGCAATTTTGAGAAATAAAGTGCAAGCTGGAGCTCTATCACCAGTTCGGGTTTGCAGAAGGGCGCCAGGTATATCCCACTTGTTATTTGTTGATGATACCATGTTGTTTTTTGAGGCTTCTAGAGACCAAGCAGAGAGTGTAAAAGGGGCACTAGATATGTATGGTTCAGCTACAGGTCAAATCCTTAATTATAACAAATGCTCAATTTTCTTTGGGGAGGCTTGTCCAGCAGCAGCTCAAGAGGAAGTCAGAGATGTGTTGAATGTAACCAGCTTGGTCTTTGAGGAAAAATACCTAGGCCTCCCCACACCTGAGGGCCGCATGTCCAAGGGTAAGTTTCAAAATCTTCAAACTAGTCTGACTAAACGACTCGTTCAGTGGGGCGATGGACACCTAGCTCAGCCAGGAAGAGAAGCTTTGATAAAGTCAGTAGCCCAGGCATTACCAACGTACATTATGGGTGTGTTCAAGCTACCATACTCGGTGTGCGATGATCTCACAAGGATGGTATGGAATTTCTATTGGGGTTCGGAAAAAGGCAAGAGGAAAGTTCATTGGAAGGGTTGGGATCAGTTGCTACAACCCAAGGATAGGGGTGGTATAGGTTTTCGGGATTTCCATTTGTTCAATCAAGCGCTATTGGCTCGCCAAGCATGGCGATTAATATCCAGACCGGAAAGCCTATGTGCACAAGTTCTTAAAGCACGTTACTACCCACACGAAAAACTTGAGGATACTGTTTTCACGGGTAATGCCTCCTCTTCATGGCAAGCAATCAGCCATGGTCTCGACTTACTAAAGAAAGGGTTAATTTGGCGCGTTGGGAATGGCAGAAGCATAAGAGTGTGGTGGGACAACTGGATCCCCCGACCTTTTTCATTCAGACCCATCTCACGGCAAGGTGTGTGCCGTACGCGTTTTGTCTCTGACTTGTTAAATGCTAATGGTTCTTGGAAGGTTGAGCTGCTCTCTCGCTATTTCGTTGCTGCGGATGTTGAAGAGATCATGAAGATCAGGGCGTCTCCGAGACTAGACGATGATTTCCTTGCATGGGCACCTAAAAAGCATGGAGTCTTCACCGTTAGAAGCGCCTATCGCCTCGTGTTTGATGAACTGCACCAAGGGTCTGTGGCCTCCTCTAGTTCAGCGTCGACGGGAGCCAGGGAATGCTGGAAGTTCATCTGAAATTGCGGCGCTACACCTACGATTGCAAATTTTGCATGGCGAGTGGCAACGAACAGTTTACCGACCTGGAAAAATAAATGCAGGATCGGCCTTGAGACTACTAGCACATGCCCAGTTTGTGGAGTTGCAGCAGAAGATAACTATCATCCCTTTGTGAAGTGTCAATATGGCCGGGATCTGTACAGGTCAATGGCAAAAATTTGGAGACTGCCCAATATAGAAACTTTCATCCCTACTGGAAAGGAATGGCTGCTGCATGTCCTAGCCAAGTTGAGTGATTTGGAACGATGCATGATGTTGATGATTTTCTGGAGATGCTGGTACGTAAGGAATGAGCTAGTATACTCTAAGCCTGCTCCGCCAATGGATGTATCAATCAGGTTCTTGCAAAGCTATATGGAATCCTTGATGGCAGTAAAGTCCAACTCACGTTTTGATCCTGCTAGAGGGAAGATGGCAGTCGTTCTGGACGGTGCTACCAAGCGCACAAGTGCAGCGGTGGATGTTTCGCCGACGTGGTCTAAACCGGTGAATGGATGGGTAAAACTTAATATGGATGGGTCTTTTGTCTCGAGTGAAATAGCTGGAGCAGGAATGATACTGAGAGACTCGGATGGCAAGATCATTTTCTCGCCGTGCAGGGCTCTATACTCCAGTAAAGATGCTTTGGAGGCTGAACTGTGTGCCTGTATGGAGGGCGTCTCCTATGCTTTGCAGCGATCAGATCTGCCCATTGCAATCGAGTTGGACTCTGCTGTGGCGGTATCTATGATCACATGTGACGGTTGTGATCGGTCTGCTTATGCTTTTCTGGTAAAGGAGATTAGATATTTTCTTAGTCTTCGTCAATCTTGTATTACTCACGTCTCGCGGTCGCAAAATAAGGCCAGTGATAGTCTAGCTGCTTTTGGTAGAGCTCACAATAGGACCATGACCTGGATTGGGTCGGCTCCGGCGGATGTGTTAGAACTGGTTGCGATGGATTGTACTGATACTTTATGAGTAATACAAGTTTTGAACCCGCAAAAAAAAATTTAAGCAAATTGGAAAATCTTTATCTTTACCTATTATTAAAGGAAAGATTGTTTCTCCAGTTTTTTTCGTTCACAGTGGGACCAAAATAATTTTCGTACCTCCCAGGTGTTTCTCCCAATTCGTTTCTGTCTGGAAAAAATCACAGGATGCACAGATTCGTAATGGGCCGGCCCATTAGCGTAACAATAGCCCGCCGCAGTAAAAAAATATCCAATCTTTACCTACTAATAAAGCAGCTAATGCTTCTGCCCGTACGTCGTCGGCGATTTTGCAAAAAAGTCCCCCTATTTCTTAGAAATTAACCCGCGGTTCTACTTAAATCTGGATAACGTTTCGTTTTTTGCAGAAAAACCCCTGTGACTTATTGCAGGGGGCAGCCATGGCGGGGAAGCGGCGCTGCAGTCGGGCACCGCATTTGGCGGTGGCAGCTAGGCGGGAGGAGCGCAATGAGATGAAGGAGGAGAAAAGTGGAGAGTCGGCAGGGTGGGTCAACCCATCGGGGTCTCCCGATCGATCCGGATCGAAGCTACTCAACGAGCGTGCGGGGCGGCATGCGGCTCTCCTGCAGAGGGCGGGGGCGGACGGGCTGGGCGTGCGGAATAACAGCGGCGGCCAGATCCAGGTGAGCAGCAGCGGGACCTTGGAAGGCAGCGGGTTTCACCAAGGCGGCGCCATGGTTGCTCCAGATTGCTCCTGAAAGAAAACGAGGTAGGATGAGTGAGAGAGAGAAAACTGGGAGGAAGGAGAGAAACGAGGGGAGGCACGGCAGGGCACTGTCTTGCTGGTTGCTCCGGCCGAGATGGGATGAGGCGCGACGCTCGTCTCCTATTAAAACAATAAACAAGTGTGAAGATTCTGCCGAACTTTATTGCTGGTCGAACTTGTCAGCTTCACAAGTTGACTCCCTGGTCACCAACGACGAACACAGAAACCCAGAGTGGAGTGGGGATTAAAATAGTCGGATTGAAACTAGCATCGGAGCTGGATCTTACTTAGCCAAGAACTTCTTTTCCTCCCAAAAGAAAATGAAAGGAAATCAAATAGCGGCTAGCAAGAACCTGTAGTTGTTGGATTCATGTCTGCGTAGACTAATCCCACAAATAAATTGACAGCAGAGGAAAAAAGCAGAATAAATCGAAGAAAGAGAGCAACCAAAATAGTCAAATGCAGGGGCGCCTCCTCCTTCCCCGCTAAGAACACCAAGGATCCCCTCCGAGCTCCCGGAGAGAGAGAGAGAGAGAGAGAGGGAGAGAGAGGGAGAGAGAGAGAAGCATCACAAGGCGGCAGTGGTGGCGAGGTGGCCGGCCGGACCGGACCGGAGCAGAGCAGCCGGTGGATGGAGATGGCCGGGCCGGCAGGAGCGAAGTCGCGGAGGTGGAGTAGTAAGTAGGAGTATATACAGATATCCACACAGTACCCCAGCGTGTGGATCGGAGGAAGGGGGAGAAAATCAGGTGGTGGGCGGTGATCTTTTTTTTTTCTTTTGCTAATTGGTGGGCGGTGATCTGATGAGAAGGCTCGAGAGACTTCAAAAGTAGGTGGGCTGGGGGCAAGAAAAATGATTTTTTTTAAGATTGGAGGCTATAGTGCAGCATACTTTCTCTTGCTGCGCACGAACGATCGGTTCGGAATCTGGGAAAAAACGCCGTGTTTGTCTCAGAACATCGACCGATCTTCTATTGTTTTCGCACAAAAATTGCTTTCAGAGCACAGAACGCATGCTCTACTCACGCTGCTAGGTCAGTACAGTAGTGCATTCGTATTTCACGGGTCAACAACAGTGCATGCTGTTACACGATATTGTAGACGAATTTAATGAATTCAACGTATGGGATCCTCAGGTGCCGGTGCTGCTCATGCTCAAATCCTCTGTCAGTGCATACATTTTCCCGTGACGCCGGAATTAAGTAGTCTCCACCAGTTCATCACGCATATCATGTTGTACCACCATGCCACCGGCTGACCGGACTATACAACTTGGATGTTCTAGAGATATAAGTTTCACTAAACCAAAAACACAATGTGCACGCAGAGCCTAACAATGAATGTATTATGTCAGTTCAATTCGTTCATCAAGAGACAGATAAATAAAGCTCGAGATTGCTCGAAGACGTGTGTGTTAAGAGATTATGTAGTTTCACAAGGCACCAAGAAGGATCCACAATCTCTACCCATAGAAATAGCATTCAACTCGCCCAGTCGACCCCTAGCCGTCCTCAGATCCAGCCAATTCTAAAATACGCAAGACATAGTAGGACCCAGTTTGAAATCAGCAAAAAAAATAAAAATTGTGGGGCGGACGGCGAACTTATTATAATAAAGTTGCACAAATTTGTATTCATTTGCTACATGGAAATTATATCGTGCATGTTGGTGAGTAATTTTAGTGATTTAGTTTTGCATAAGTTTATACAAAGATTTGCTTGATCATCATGTGCAGAGGTAATTCTGCATTTTGAAGGAAATTCTTTTCTTGGGAAACAAGGTAGTTGATTTTGATCCAAATCCAATGATGTTTTTCTCATTTCCTTGTGAAATCTACGAAAGTGGCATATATTTGATCGATAATCTGGTAAAAACCTTTATAGACCAATGTTACATACATATATAGACAGTATCATTTTGTTTTTGTTTTGTTAGGATCAATGTTGTAGCCCAACAGTTACACACCAATGACATGATAATAAACATTAAATTTTCTCCCGTTGCAACGCACGGGCATTTGTGCTAGTAATAAATAATGCGCTGAAAGGATTCGAACCCAACCACTCACGCAGCTCAGAGTGTTAACCACTACACTAGGCAAACATTGGTGTTTCATTGGCAGCGTGAAATTTTAAATTTACTCCCTCCGTCCCATAATATAAGAATGTTTTTGACACTAGTGTAGTGCCAAAAACATTCTTATATTATGGGACAGAGGGAGTAGCTAGCAGTCGCACGAGATATTGATAGAAAAAGTTTTTTTTTCAAAAGTAAATATATCTTAGAACGCAAAAAATTGCAAAGTTGTTAATAAAAAAACTGAAACTCGAACATTTTAAAAAAGGGCAATATTTCTCTTTTTTTAAACCTGAGTATTTTTTGAAACAGAAACAAGTTTTAAAAACTAGGAGGAACTGTTGTGATTATTTTTCGAATTTGCAAATATTTTAAAAACACAAATATGTTTTGTACATTAAATTTGAAAAGGAGTGCTAACCACTAGATTAGGCAAGCAATGGTGTTTACTTAGCAGCGCGAAATTTTAAATTTAGCTAGAAGTCGCATGAGATACTGGGAGAAAAAAATATATTTTTTTCAAAGGTAAATATATTTTAGAACGCGAAATTTTTGCAAAGTTGTTAATAAAAAACTGAAACTCAAACATTTAAAAAAAGAACAGTTTTATCTTTTAATTTTTTTAAACCTGAGAATTATTTAAAACACAAACTATTTTTAAAACTAGGAGGTACTGCTGTGATTATTTCTCGAATTTGCAAACATTTTAAAAACACAAATATGTTTTGAACTTTAAATTTGAAAAGGCAAACATTTTGTTAAAACATGTTTCTTAAAAAAAAGGATGTACTGTAGCTAAATTGCTTTAATCTATGCCTATTACTAAAACTTTGCGACTTTTGAAATATGCCCACCTGATGCATTGTTTTAGTTCAATTTATTAAACTAGGGATATGGAAGGAATCCTTTTCTCTGTCACGTCTTCACGTACGACCAGTCTCACTCGGCGCAGTGACTCCGGTCAAAATGCATGAGGAGTCCAACTAAGGTTTCATGGTCTATCTGACATAAACTACTCAATTTACATGATGACACGGACATATATTATGTGCGGTGCTTTTCCCTTTTATATTAGCCAGATGATTTAAAAAAACTTTGTTTAACGTTCTTGATCTTTGCCGGACACGAAGACGACTCAACAATCCAGCTATTGGACCTGGCCAATCTTGGTTAGTGACAACTGGTACCATGACATCCGACGACGAGGACGGCAAAGACGGCAAGCGGAAACATGTATCTGGTGTTATATTGAAATGGAGGTTGTGGCCCGAGGATGGGGTATTAGTCATGTTTATTATGTTATGGGCATTAGGTGATGTGTTTAGCGATGCTCAGTCCGTAAAGGGCGTGCGAGAGTTGTTTTCTCTCGTTGCAACGCATGGGCATGTTTACTAGTTTATATAAAGCGGTCACAACAATAATGTGCATATTAGAGAAACAAAACAAAGGTAAAGCTTGCATTTCACAACAGACTCATTTGCACGCCTATGTGGCACATCATTGTGGTCTTAGTGACGTCACCAGGTCTACGTGGCGTGACAGACCGCCCTGGGCACATGGTTTAGTCTAGCACAGGGATGAATTTCAAAACTTGAAGTAGAACCAAATTGCTTGAGCGCCAAATTGGCTGATTTCTCGTGAAACTTGTCAAGAAAGATGAAAAGAAAAGAAAATGATCAATCGAGCAACTGAAATTGAAACTGAAACTGAAACTGAAACGATGGGTACATCGTGCACTAGCTTTCCCTTGACTCGATCTGAAACTGAAACTACTCAACGGAAGACTCATCTCGTTGGGTTCACTGATCATCCTTGGACTTGGGGCCTCCTTCCTCGGCCTTGGAGCCGGTCTCGGGCCCGTTGCCCCGGTGGGCTGTGATCGCCGCGTAGTACTCGCCGGCGGCTGCCCGTACCTTGTTGCTAATCACGCTTCCCGATCGCATAGCGCTGCCTCCGCCCCCGTCCGCTCCTGTCTTGACCATGGAGCCGAGCTTGGGCTCCCCGAACATGGAGATGCCCTGGTGGGTCACGGCCGCCGCGTACTCGCCGGCAGTGCGGGCCTTGCCCTTGAGCACCGCCCGCGCGCTCCTTGAGCCGCCGGAGCGGGGCTGCGTTGACTTTGGCGCTCTCCGCAACGGACCTCGCCGCCTTCTTCTCGTCCTTCTCCGGCGCCCTATCGGGGCAGAGATGACATGTTATCATGCCCTCCGTGGGCGGCGCACCCCGCGCCTCCCTAAACGTCAAGAGCGCCGCCCCTTCCTCCAAAGCCCGTGGATCAAATCCTATGTTTTTCTCCATCACCATTTTTTTTGTCAAGAGGGCCGCCGGAGGTTGTATTTGTTTTCGGTTTAACAACACCGTCGTTATGTTTTTGATATTTTAATGTAAATTACATACGGACTAAAATGAAAAAAGGGTTTGCTCTTGGTTTAACAACACCGTCGTTGTGTTTTGAATATTTTAATATAAACTGCATACAGAAAATGAAATGAGTGAACAATCACACTAAACCATGTCTATATAAATCTGATTCAAAGAAAAGTTAAAACATCTTATATTTGTGAACAGAGGGAGTACTATCAATGACTTAGAATTAATAATAACGCTGGCCAGTGACGGACCTAGGAATGGGCCAGGCCCCAGGCTGGGCCAAGGTCCAGGCAGCTTAGTTGACTGTAGCGTTTTATTGTAGCTATAATGTTAAAATGATTCTCAAAAAAAAAAAGCTATAATGTTAAAATATACAAAGGAGATGGGCTTACGCCCCAGACCACCGCCCCTTCTGCCTGGGCCTGAATCCACCCATGACGCTGGCATATCCCATCCTCTCATCCATTGTTTACATACCCAACGGCCAACCGTTCACGATGGCTGACCAATAGACTCTCACATGCCACACATGAGTTCATTAAGCGATTCATGGCCGTGATGATCGAGGCAATTTCTTGGCTGCAACTACTTGTGCAATACCGCATGTGTCTAGTGCAAGCTCTGCGGAATTGTTAGCTATCAGGTGTGGTATGATCCTTGCAGTGAATCTTGGATGCACTAAGCTTATTTTGGAGTCTGACTGTACGACTGCTTTGGAGGCTATATCTGACCCAAACGCATACATGGGAACCGATGTTCCAATAGTAGTAGAATGCTCTCTTATGGCCATGGAATTTAAAAGCATCAGTTTTACTCATTGTAGCAGAGAAGCGAATATGGTAGCGGATGGCTTAGCAAAGCATAGCTTTAGTCTTAGCAAGTCTGAAACTTGGGACGTTGTCCCGGACTTTATTCTGCATTCTTATGTAAATGATCTTGCTCTTATTTGATGAATAAAGTTTTAATGCTAAAAAAAAAGCGATTCATGGCCGACCTGAAAATCATAAAGGAGTGTCCGACTGCGAATAGAGGGGCAATACAACCAGTAGCTGCGGCGCGGGTCACTAGACCAAGTGCTCCACCCGCGGGCTATGCCAAAGTGCATGTTGATGTGGGGGTATCGAATGGAAATCGTCGGGGCTCGGCTGCTGCGGTGGCTAGAGACCAATACGGCAACTACCTAGGCAGTTCATCACTTGTGATTGAAGGCCTACATGACTCAGCAGCGCTGGAAGCAATTGCATGCCGTGAGGGGATTTGTCTAGCTGAAGATCTAGGTCTTCAGAGATGTATCATCGCATGTGATGCTAAGCAAGTGATCCATGATATCATTAATAGCAGCAGAGGACGTTATGCACAAATTCTCTCAGAGATCAAGGAGAGGGTGGGAAACATTACGCGTAACTTCATCTTTGAAGGTAGAGCCGCCAATAGGGAGGCACATAGCTTAGCTAAATTTTCACTTTTTCTAGCTAGGGGTCGCCACCTGTGGCTTACTGAACCCCATGACCAATCATGTATCCCACTTTTTGTGGAATTTGCAGAATAAAGTTTGGTTTTACACCTAAAAAAAGTCCTTTCCACGTTCCCTAAAAAAAACATCCTTTCCACGGGGAGGAAACCCACGACCCCAGATCTCGGGGAGGAAACCCACGGCTCGAGCGAGACAAGCAAACGGCAGCGCCGTCGACCAAGATCCAGCACCCCCGACCGCCTCCGAGCTCCTCCGCCGGCGACATAAGTGACACCCCCAACCCCCTCCCTCCAGTGAGGATCCAAGCTCCGCCCCTCCAGCGACGGACCACGGCCGTCACTGTTCTCCTTCCCCGGATCTCCCCTCCGCCTCCAAGCTCTGATCGCCTCCGGCAACGGCGACAACGATGGTTTCGCAGACGTATTCATCTCATCTGATCAAGGGTTAGCCCCCTCCCCCCCCCCCTCCACCCTCCCCAATGCATTTTTCTTCAGTTAATGCCTTCACTGTCCCTGATCTTGAACCACCAATTTCATAGGAGCATGTATTTTTCTTGTGTAGTTGCTCTGCACTTGTTGTATAGCATAGCTTGCATCAGTATTTTTACCAATATCTTGATCAAGTGTTCATCAAGATCATACATCAGTAAACTCAGCATTCTACTAGAGAATAAATTTCAGAAGGAGAAAACATCAACAAAGATGAGCTATACCCAATTTCTTTTGAGTGTGGTTGTTCTACACCCACGCACATTACACCCCCGGTGCACCCACGATAAAAAACTTAGCAAAACATTTCAAAAAATTCTGAAACTTGGTGGATGTGATTATGTGCAAATGTTTTAGGCGCTTGCAAAATTTGGTGGCGAAATAACATCCGAGGAAATCTATACAAAAAAACAAAGTTTGTGCTGAAAACATGTGAACAGTAACGTGGGTGCACAACATCATTTGTATTTCGTTTTGTATGGAAATCATTTGATGTTTTTTGGTGACCAAACTTTGCAAGCACCTAAAACATTAGCTCATAATCACATCCACCAAGTTTCAGATTTTTTTTATTTTTTTACTATTTCTTTCGAATTTACTGTTCATTTCGTGGGTGCAGCCACTACTTTCCCATTTCTTTTTTGAGTTTCTTATTGTGTCGTCTTGCTCGATGAAACATGCCAACCAAGGATGGCAGTCCAATTCCCCTATGCCAGCAAGCATACATGATTTGGTATACGATACAAAATATGGAATGCTTGTCCAGATTAAAAATAACATTGTTGGATAATGATCCGAGTGGATTCCCGGTTGAAACTAATTTCAAGCTTTGCATTTTTCTTATAGCTGGCTGTTATACTTTTTATTTTCATAAAGTATATATCTTTTACATTCTGCAATGAAGAAAAACTACCATGCCTATAGTGCGAAAATGCCTGTCCAAAGATGCTTTATTTGCTAAGTTACATGAGTTTATTCACAGTTCTTATCTGAAAAAGATAAGCGAACTTGCAGGTGGATCAGCAGCATTTTTCCATGCTCGAATAACCCTCTTGGGTTGGTATGTGTGGCTTTCTTTCTATTCAGTAGAGAAGGGGTCAGATGTCATATTTGTGTAACCACTAGGACAGAAAAGTTCGTGCTTATACTGATGCTTCAAAATTCAATACTATTTGTGATGCAGGTTCCTTACCACAACTCGATGGAAATGTTCAAAAGGTTGACGGTGGAAGTTATTCCTAGTTCAGTATGGATATAGTTCACATACTTGTGATGTTTTTAGTGGAACAAAGTATTGTTTCTTGCTGAACGTGTAACTATAGTTACCATTTTCTCTTTTGAGACATAGTTAGCCAACTATATTTATCATTGGTGTTGCACTATTTGTCGGACTTTGACATGTAAGGTTATGCATGTATTGATGCAAGTTGAATATTTGTATCTTTTGCGAACTGTGTATTTGTTTTTTTATTCAAATTTCTGTATTAAATTTTAGTCCTAAATTTCCTGAACTTTTTTCAGAAAAGAGGGACAAACATTATTCTGGTAATTATATGACAATATTGTGAGAAAACATGAAGTTATTTGTGGTGATTTTTTATTGTAATGATATTTTTCTTTTACACATTCTGTCCTATTGGATGGGCATGTCCCCTTCTGATATTGCCTGCGGGGATTTCTCTTCCCTCCCCCTTGGTGTCCGAATGGCAAAGTGTATTTTCACATAGTGGAGGGGATCCCGTATGGGCAGGGAAATCCCACTTCAGGGGTTTACTACCCAGGATTTTTCATCCCCAACAACCAAACTAGCCCTCAGTGTCACGACAACTTTCATCAATGAAGGAGTAGAAATCCTTGGAGCGGGTAGTGCTACCACGCATCCTCACCGTAAAGGCACCTGCTGGCACTTTCATGAGATCCAACTCTATAGTTACCTCCACGCCTTTATTAATAACATACGACTCAAATGTCGTTTTGCCGTTGAAGCCATCAACAGGGTTCATACTCCGTGGGTTAAACTTTTCGAAGGCTTGTAGAGAACCATCGACAATTGATAAATCCTCCTCAACCCCTGCAGCCTTGATCCTTGCATTGATTTCGATCAAGCACCCCATTGCAGATATTCCCTGTGATGGGGTCACCAAACGTAAAGATCACTTTTTTGATATGAAGTAAGAAGGAATCATATTAATCTAAGAATTAATGTACTCCCGCCGATCCAGATTACTTGTCGCAGCCTTAGTACAACTTACAAGTAATATGGATCGGAGGGAGTAGCATAATATAGAATTTACTTTATTATTAAGGAATGGACGAATTGGAATTATGGGATTTATTTTTATTCACGAGGTAAATTATGGGAGCCCTCTCAATAAATGATGAAAAATCAAGGAGTTTCTATCGCACCTTTTGATTATGATTTTCTCCTATCTATATATTTTGGCATATGAGTATGTAGTGAAACTATGAGTTTTCGAGTTGTATTGTAGTGTAGAAACAATTCTAACTAGAAACAAAGGCAACGTATGCTTGACCATGAACTTTTTATCTAAGAACCAAATTAGAACGACGGAAATTGTAGTTTCGGGAGAAATCCAAGGGGTCCATGACAGCAATCAAGCCATAGACCTCCATTGTATCATCATGACGCATGGCCTTGAGGCTGTTCTTGTAGAAATCAACTGAGCCATTATTGATCTGTATCATAGGACGAGGATTATGGCCGCACGTATACCGCGTCGGCCCCAGTTGGGCTGGACAAGAAATTAGACAACTTCAGATCGGATCAGAAAAGTGCGGATGCGACAGTGATTGTCAGATTTTGGTTTCGCAGCTTACACTTTGATGTGTCGAGCATACCATGTTGCCAGAACCATAGAAGTTTATCTATGACATGAACATCCCGGGATGATACTGGTAAGTTGTGTTGGAAATCGCCCACGAATCGATCACACCAACACAGGACAAACACGCGCACAAAGAACTTTTGGCCAAAAGCACATGCCGTGGCACGTGCCTTATTCTTCTCCTCTTTATTTATTTTCTGTTTTCTCCACAATATAGAACTCAGGACCGGGTGCGCGCGCGCGCAGCCTAAAGCTAAACCTACTTGTATTTTTTTGAACAACTTAAGGCGCATGAAGCGCCAAATTTTCATTCAGCTCAATAACAATGAGTATTCAGCCAAAATTTATAGATTCGACACAAGAGGAGCCAAAAATATTTGCAAGTATTAGCAACTGAATTGTCAATTTAGCCACAGCTGGAGATTAAATATCTGCAGCAAAGTGATCAGTAGCACAATAATAGGATAGTTTTGATAGTAGTGGTAACAGCAGTAGTAACGGTAACAATGATAGCAATAATTTTGTAGCAGTTGTAACAGTAGCATCAACAGTAGTAACTTAGCAAGAACAATATGCAGGAAATTCGTAGGCGTTGGATCGGTAGATTCGTTGGATGATATTCATCGTATAACAGTCATAACCTAGGGCGATACAAAACTAGCTCCAATTGATAAATATAATGTAGGCATGTATTCCGTAAATAGTCATAGTGCTTATGGAAAGAACTTGCATGACATCTTTTGTCCTACCCTCCCGTGACAGCGGGGTCCATAAGGAAACTAAGGGATATTAAGGCCTCCTTCTAATAGAGAACCGGAACAAAGCATTAACAGATAGTGAATACATGGACTCCTCAAACTACGGTCATCACCGGAAAGTATACCGACTATTGTCACCCTGCGGTTTACGGATCATAACATGTAATGGGTGAATATGACTTGCAAAATCGGATCTAGAACATATATATAATGGCGAAAACATAAACGGTTCAGATCTAAGTTCATGGCACCCGAACCCAAAGTGACAAGCATTAAGCATGGTAAAGTCATAACAACATCAATCTCAGAACATAATGGATACTAGGGATAAAGCCCTAACAAAACTAACTCGATTACATGATGAATCTCATCCAACTCCTCACCGACCAACGAGCCTACGAAGGAATTACTCACTCTTGGCGGGGAGCATCATGGAATTGGTGATGAAGAAGGGTTGGTGATGACGAAGATCAAAGATCCCCCTCTCCAGAGCCCCAAACGGACTCCAGATCTAGCCTCCCGATGAAGAACAGGAGGTGGCGGCGGCTCCATATCGTGAAACGCGATAATTCTTCCTCCTTGATTTTTCTCCAAATTTAGGTATTTAAGGAGTTGGCGTCAGGGTCTGCTGGGCCACCAGGTGGGCACAACCCACCTGGGCGCGCCTGGAGGGGGGGCGCCCTGGTGGGTTGTGCTCACCCAGGCCCCCCCTCCGGTGGTTCTTGGCTCCAGTATTTTTCTTTTATTCTGAAATAAATCTCCAAAAAGTTACGTTTCATTCTGAGAATTTTTATTTCTACAAAGACAACACCATGGTAGTTCTGCTGAAAGCGGTGTCAGTCTGGGTTAGTTTCATTCAAATCATGCACATTAGAGTTCAAAATAAGAGGAAAAGCGTTAGGAAAAGTAGATATGATGGAGACGTATCAAGTAGGATCATGCATATTCATATAGCAGCAACAAACTTATCATAAAACTTCATCATATAGCTTCTCATGAACAAGTAACAATTCATCACGACATCGAAGTAAAAAAGCATAAACCTTATTGAAAAGCAACAAACTATGTTCACAGTCAACTTTGCAACTATAATTCATCATATTTTCAGGAAGGGTCTCGTATAGGACCCTTTTGGCAAGTCCACATACTCAACCATCATTTAATCTTCTACAATTGCTAACACTCATAGCATACATATGAGCTAAATTCTCAACCGGACACATAAAAAGATAGGGGCTTATAGTTTCGCCTCCCAACTTATTCACCTCAAGGGTGATGTCAATAATAATAACTCATGCTCACTCACATCCAACTGGGCATATGTGCCTAGCTCTTTCCCCACCACATGATGCTTGCCAAAGAGAAAAATAAAGGGAATAGAGAGAAAAATACTTTGACCCTTTCATAAAAAGTAAATACATAAAAGTAAAAGATAGGCCATTCGCAGAGGGAAGCAGAGGTTGTCATGCGCTTTTTGGTTTGTATGCACAATCTCTTAATGTAAAAGAACGTCATGTTATATTGCCCTTATGATAGCAACATTTATTATGCAGTCCGTCGCTTTTATTACTTTGCCATCACAAGTTTGTACAATGCTTAATTTCTCTTACACTAAATGATCAAACACATTTAGAAGCAATTTTTATTGCCTTATTACACCGATGATAACTTACTTGAAGGATCTTACTCAATCCATAAGTAGGTATGGTGGCTCTCAAATATAGATTTGGGTTTAAGGATTTTTAGATGCACAAGTAGTATCTCTATTTAGTGCGGATTTTTGGCTAGCAAAGATATTGGGCAAGAAACACATGTTGAAGGGTCTATGACAATATAACTTCTATGTGAATATGAGCGAACATAAATCATTACGTTGTCCTCCTTGTCCAGCATCAACCGTTTTGGCATATAATATTTAATGGGGGCTTACAATCATAAAAGATGTCCAAGATAGTGTATTTTCATGTGAATCTTCTCTTCCCTTATTAATTCTTTCATGAATTGCATCATTGATCAATGATATGTTTATCATCCTTCAATAAATTTTATCACTTATACTTTTCCTTATGTGATGTCATTACTTACCATAAGATTAGCATATGAGATGGTTTTCATTATTTCCTTCTTATTTTCATTGAAACATAAAAGTAAAGAAGCAAAAAACTCAAACTAAACTTTATTATATAACTCTCACTTGATTACATAGACAGATAACTAACACTCGAAAATAGATCATACTAAACTTTTATTCAACTAAATCACGAAGTAACTAATGATCGAACTAAGATAGGTAAAGGTAAATAAAGGTGATGGTGATACGATACAGGGGCACCTCCCCTAAGATTGGCACAAGCCAAGGTGAGTGCCCATACCTGTGTACTCAAGTCTCCTTTGGTGGGGAAGATGATGATGGTGGTGGTGATGTGGTAGCAAGCTTTGTCGTGGTGGGCGCACAGCAGATGCCAAGGGATGGCTAAAGATAGGAGGAGGCTCGAGGGCACTGGTGGGCTCTAGAGGCGAGGTCGGCATGAGCGAGCGCGGGACGCCAGACATTCCCAGGTTCGGGGCTCTCCGGAGAGATAACATCCCTAGTCCTGCCGAGCGTAGTTGATATGTATCAGTACAGAGTTGCTCCTTGAGCTGTATGGAGGAAGGAGGAAGACATGCCGGGGCTTGGGCTGCTCCTCCTTGTGGCGTGTGTGTGCTACTGATGATCTGATCGCCTATGCATGAGGGCTCCTGGGGGGTTTTATAGGTCAACCCCCCCAAGGGTACAAGGGTAATGTTACAAGGCCGTGGTGTTGGGGAACGTAGTAATTTTAAAAAAAATTCCTACGCACACGCAAGATCATGGTGATGCATAGCAACGAGAGGGGAGAGTGTTGTCCACGTACCCTCGTAGACCGTAAGCGGAAGCGTTATGAGAACGCGGTTGATGTAGTCGTACATCTTCACGATCCGACCGATCCAAGTACCGAACACACGACACCTCCGAGTTCAGCACACGTTCAGCTCGGTGACGTCCCACGAACTCCGATCCAGCAGAGCTTCGAGGGAGAGTTCCATAAGCATGACGGCGTAATGACGGTGATGATGATGCTACCGACGCAGGGCTTCGCCTAAGCACCACTACGATATGACCGAGGTGGATGATGGTGGAGAGGGGCACCGCACATGGCTAAAAGATCAACTGATCAACTTGTGTCTATGGGGTGCCCCTTGCCTCAGTATATAAAGGAGGAGAGGAGGGGAGGCCGGCCGGCCCTAGAGGCGCGCCCAAGTGTGGAGTCCTACTAGGACTCCATGTCCTAGTAGGAGTCCACCAAGAGGAAGGGAGGGAGAAGGAAGGAGATGGAGGAAAGGAGGAAAGGGGGGCCGCCCCCTAGTCCAATTCGGTTTGGGCTAGGGGGGCCGCGCGCCTTGCCTTGTCCTGCCACCTCTCTTCCACCACTTGGCTCATGAGGCCCAATACTTCTTCCCCGTATTCCCATAACTCCCCGCTACTCCGAAAAATACCCGAATCACTCGAAACCTTTCCGATGTCCGAATACAATCGTCCAATATATCGATCTTTACTTCTTGACCATTTCGAGACTCCTCGTCATGTCCCCGATTTCATCCGGGACTCCGAACTACCTTCAGTACATCAAAACACATAAACTCATAATACCGATCGTCACCGAACGTTAAGCGCGCGGACCCTACGGGTTCGAGAACTATGTAGACATGACCGAGACACATCTCCGGTCAATAACCAATAGCGGAACCTGGATGCTCATATTGGATCCCACATATTCTACGAAGATCTTTATCGATCAAACTGCATAACAACATACGTTGTTCCCTTTGTCATCGGTATATTACTTGCCCGAGATTCGATTGTCGGTATCTCAATACCTAGTTCAATCTCGTTACTGGCAAGTCTCTTTACTCATTCCGTAATACATCATCTCGCAACTAACTCATTAGTTACAATGCTTGCAAGGCTTATAGTGATGTGCATTACCGAGAGGGCCCAGAGATACCTCTCTGACAATCGGAGTGACAAATCCTAATCTCGATCTATGCCAACTCAACAAGTACCATCGGAGACACCTGTAGAGCACCTTTATAATCAGCCAGTTACGTTGTGACGTTTGGTAGCACACAAAGTGTTCCTCCGGTATTCGGGAGTTGCATAATCTCATAGTCATAGGAACATGTATAAGTCATGAAGAAAGCAATAGCAACATACTAAATGATCAAGTGCTAAGCTAACGGAATGGGTCAAGTCAATCACATCATTCTTTAATGATGTGATCTCGTTAATCAAATGACAACTCATGTCTATGGCTAGGAAACTTAACCATCTTTGATTCAACGAGCTAGTCAAGTAGAGGCATACTAGTGACACTCTGTTTATCTATGTATTCACACATGTATCAAGTTTCCGGTTAATAGAATTCTAGCATGAATAATAAACATTTATCATGAAGTAAGGAAATAAATAATACTCCCTCCGTTTCTAAATATAGGGTGTATAGTTTTTGGCACGAAAATTAAAGAACGCAAGTGGAGGGAAAATTTCACAAGTTTTGGGCGATATTACTCCTGACTATTTGACATGAGAAAATAGAGGAGATTACCTAATATAAGGAAATGTAATCAAATCCCTTCAAAAATTATCCAAACGAGTGGTGCAATGCGATACACCTTATAATTTGGACTTCTTAAAAATCTATACACCTTATATCAAGGAACGGAGGGAGTAACTTTATTATTGCCTCTAGGGCATATTTCCTTCAGTCTCCCACTTGCACTAGAGTCAATAATATAGTTCACATCGTCATGTGATTCAACACCAATAGTTCATATCACCATGTGATTAACACCCATAGTTCACATCGTCATGTGACCAACACCCAAAGGGTTTACTAGAGTCAATAATCTAGTTCGCATCGCTATGTGATTAACACCCAAAGAGTACTAAGGTGTGATCATGTTTTGCATGTGAGAGAAGTTTAGTCAATGGGTCTGCCAAATTCAGATCCGTATGTATTTTGCAAACTTCTATGTCTACAATTGAAACGATCGATATGGTTGACTAGAGGGGGGTGAATAGGCAACTAACAATTTTTAGCTTTTCTTTAACAATTTAAACTTTTGCATCAAAATAGGTTGTCTAGATATGCAACTAGGTGAGCAACCTATATGACGCAACAACAATAAGAACACAAGAAAGCAAGGGGAACAACACAAATAAGTTTGCACAAGTAAAGGAGCGAGATAACCAAGAGTGGAGCCGGTGGAGACGAGGATGTGTTACCGAAGTTCCTTCCCTTTGAGGGGAAGTACGTCTCCGTTGGAGCGGTGTGGAGGCACAATGCTCCCCAAGAAGCCACTAGGGCCACCGTATTCTCCTCACGCCCTCACACAATGCGAGATGCCGTGAATCCACTATTGGTGCCCTTGGAGGCGGCAATCGGACCTTTACAAACAAGGTTGGGGCAATCTCCACAACTTAATTGGAGGCTCCCAACGACACCATGGAGCTTCACCATAATGGAATATGGCTCCACGGTGACCTCAACCGTCTAGGGTGCTCAAACACCCCAGAGTAACAAGATCCGCTAGGGATTAGTGGGGGAATCAAATTTCTCTTGGTGGAAGTGTAGATAGGGGCCTTCTCAACCAATCCCGAGCAAATCAACATGTTTGATTGGCTAGGGAAAGAGATCGGGCGAAAATGGAGCTTGGAGCAACAATGGAGTATTTTGGGGGAAGAGGTAGTCAACAAAGGGGAATAAGACACCTTTATATAGTGGGGGGAACAATCCAACCGTTACCCCCCACTCAGCCCTGCAGAGAGCGGTACTACCGCTGAGCCAGCGGTACTGCCGTTCCACGCTAGCGGTACTACCACGCAAGGAAGATGAGCCAAGGGCAAGGACCCAGACCGGTACTACCGTGGAAGAAGGGCGGTACTACCGCTGGGAAGCGGTACTACCGCCACTACTTCCGCAGCAAGTACCGCAAAACCCGACGAGAAAGCTCCTCGAATCGACGCGGCAGGGTCTTGGCAAGCCAGTGGTAGTACTGTTGAGGGGCCACCGGCGGTACTACCGCTGCGGAGCGGTACTACCACTTGTGACCCCCAAGCGGTACTACCGCTGGGTACCGCGGTACTGCCGCTGGGTACCATATAGAGCCCACAGGGAGGGAGAAAAAACTCTCCAAAGAAGCGGAAGGGATCGGAGGGTGAAAAGCGGATGTGTACGTGTTGATTCCACCCAAGCAATACCAAAGCGGACCCCCTCTTGATAGTACAGTGCCCTGTATGCAACTAGTCCACCAAAAAAGAAACGACGAGCTACACCGTCTTGAATGACACTCCGAGGGGAAGAAATCGTCTCGTGCCAGGGATGAATCTCTGCAAAGCTCAAAGCACATGATTAGTCCGCAAGCACGTTGTCATTAATCACCAAAACCACTTCGAGAGAGACATGCCTCAACAATCTCCCCCTTTTTGGTGGATTGATGACAACCAGGGATTTGCACAAAGGAAAAGAAAACAGGAAAGAAGAGATACTTAGGACTACAACATATAGATGGGCTCCCCCTGAATGTGTGCACCTAGAAAGGAGAGGCAAGGAAAGCAAGACACACACATTAGGATCAACACTCCCCCTATATGTTATAGTCCAACAACCTAAGGAAAGGATATATGAGAGCAAGGAAAGTATAACAGGGTAGACATGCAACTCATAAGATACCAGAGTGCTAGATAGACATAGATAAGGTAATAAGGTAGCATATGTCTCACACCATATGACTAGGACTTAGGTCTCACAGGCATACACCAAACAAAGCAAAGCAAACGGCGAACACGAACACACAAAACACGCCACACACAAAGCACGGCAACGACAACTCCACAAATCCCTAAACCTCTCTCCCCCTTTGGCATCGAGACACCAAAAGGGCAAAGAGCGAGGCGACGGCTCCAGGTGAAAACAAGCTAAGGATCACGAGCATCACATCCCTGCGGTATCGTCTGCACCTCCGTCGTCGGTCAGGAACTACTCGACGTCTGAATCTGTCCACGGGCAATGCTGCTGGATCCACTCTTCTTCCTCAGAGATCTGATCCTCTGAACCACTGACCACGGTCGCACCCAACTGACGCATGAGTTCCTTGTGACGCTTCCTGCCCTTCTTCTCCGCCACATGAGTCATGTACTGGCCATGTGACTCCATGCAGAAGAGCTTCTTCATCTTGAGCTTGAGCTTCTTTGCCCAAGAGGGCTCTGTCCCAGACGGCTCATAGTCCTCATCGTCATCATCAGCCTCGGCCTCGCCCTCGGTCTCCGTGGCAGCTGCAGTGGATGGACCCCCAGCTTTGGGAGCGGGGGCGCCCCAAGCGTCCTTCTTCCTCAGACTCTGATCTCGTGAGACACCAAATCTCCAGTTTCCAAACCAACCTTGGGATAGACATGTGCCCAAGCCTTCTCAATGAGAAGCATGATGAACGGGCCATAGATCGGGCACTTGCGCTCAGAAATGACAGAAAGAAGCTCAGACCACATAACATGAGAGATGTCTAGGGACTCGCTAGTGTTCGCTTCCTTCTCACGCTGGCAGAAGAGTAGCATATCCACAAGATAGGAGTGGACCATATCCAGATTCCCGATGTGAGGGAAAAGAGTCTCTCGAAAGACACGATGAAGGATGTCGAGATAGGGAGGCAACTCATAGGTTTCCTTCTCAGTCACAGGGTTGACCTTCACAGTGCAGTAGGGCCACAGAGCTTGCTTGTGAGTCGAGTTGTCTTTGCGGTGAGGACAGAAACCAACTGGAGTCTCAAGCCCTTGATCTTCCACATGAAGTAACTCCATAAAGGCCTTCCACTTGACAGAAAGCAGCTTGCCATTGGTCATCCATGTCAGAGTCCCCTCTGCATCAGTCCCAAGATGGACAATGGCATAAAATTGAGCCACCAAATCAGCATCAAAATCCTTGTTGAACTGCATGATCCTGAGGATGTTCATCTGGGTACACATCTGAAGCGCTTCACCAAAGTACCCCGGATCCTTTTCCATGGCATCGATGTTGATGGAGCGAACATTAACAAAGAGGTTCTTCTTGGCCTTGATCACATCAAGGAAGATGGCAAACTGAAAGCGGTTCCAGAAAGGGCGGTTGACCAAATTGAGTTCTTGGGCATCCTCATAGGGGTTACGGCGACGCTTAGCCCAAAACTCCTTGGCAGTCATCTCAGTCATAGTCTTGCCCTTTGGCTTCTGCCTGTTGGCGGGCCTCTTCTGGAGTTGAGGTGGAGGAGCCGCACTTGAGGAAGCACCCACAGGCGGTGGTGGAGCACTAGAGGAACCAATTGCTGACTCAGAAGTGCGATAGCGCTTCGACGTGGCACGATTGGGGTTGATACAGCGAGCTTGAGGATCTGGATGTTCATCACCTGGAACCAAACACAAGAACACATAGAACAACCAGAAAGAACGAGCATAAGCCAACAAACACAACAAAGGGATCAAGGTATGGTAGGGATATGATGGAACTTGGCAGGCAGCGGTAGTACCGCGACCTGTAAGCGGTAGTACCGCCCAAGCGGTAGTACTGCTCCAAAGGGAGCGGTAGTACTGCTCGAGGCGGGGAAACAGCAGTTCCCTACTACGGTGGTCAGATCCGACACTACCGGCCTGTCAAATTCAAAAATATTCCTACCAAACTCTAATCTAGAAAGTCTAGTTGCCTTCTCCAACCTACTCAAGCCTATATTTAGCCAAAAATCTAGAGATGCAACTACTATTGCCCCTAAAACACAAGATTTGAAAAAGAGACAAAAGGAGAGAAGGAACGGGGGCAATACCGGCATCCATGGCAAGAGAATGGGGTGGGGATCGACTCCACCGAAGGAAATGGAGAGGGACGCCCCGGAGAAGAAGATCCGCCGGAGCCCTCCCGCGGTGATGCGTTGCTGGAGAGAGGAAGAGGAACGAGGGGGCGAAGCGAATGGGTATGGGGGAGAAGAAACCTCCCCCTGCCCCGATATAACCCCCTGGTCCCGCCCCGCAGCGGTAGTACCGCGCTGGGGGCGGTAGTACCGCATACCACCAGCGGTAGTACCGCCCAGCACGCCAAGGCAACTAAACGACACGACTAAGCTCAAGAAGAAGGCAAAAAAGGAAACAAGACCAAAACACACACCCAAAAGACAACAAAGAGAACAAGACAAACACACCTCTCTAAGAGAGGGCGGTGGCCGAGGCCACCTATGTTTGAGTCAATTGGTATGGCACCGCGAAGAATTATCCTTGGGCCCATGACCAAAACTCGTCTTTGAAGCACAAGTACCATCAACAATGGCTAATGTGAAAGACTTGATCAATTTATGCATAATGGGGGGAGGGAGAGTTCATTGAGAGAACAACACCCCCCTATGTCCATGCCTACACCTAAATAGGACAACAAGTTGAGTATGGTGGGGTGTGCAAGGGTTCAAGCAACATTGCTCGAATCAATGATATTTAGCTCATGCCTTAACTCGCAAAATCTTGCTTCATCCAAGGGCTTCGTGAAGATATATGCAAGGTTATCATGAGTGTTGACATAGTTGAGCTCGATCTCCCCTCGCCTAATGTGATCCCGGATGAAGTGATATCGAATCTCAATATGCTTCGTCTTGAAGTGTTGCACCGGGTTGAGGGAAATATTGATGGCACTTTCATTTGTCACACCAAAGAGGCACTTTGTCACAAATGACACCGTAATCCTTTAAAGTTTGCCTCATCCATAAGAGTTGTGCACAACAACTACCGGCCGCTACATACTCCGCTTCGGTGGACGAGAGAGACACACAACTTTGCTTTTTGGAAGACCAACTTACGAAAGAGAAACCAAGGAATTGGCACCCTCCGGAAGTGGAATTACTATCCACTTTGTCTCCCGCCCAATCAGAATCCAAAAAACCTACAAGCTTGAAGTTTGCTCCTCTTGGGTACCATAAGCCAAAGTTTGGGGTATGAGCCAAATATCGAAAGATTCGCTTGACCGCCACAAAGTGGCTTTCCTTAGGTGCGGCTTGAAACCGTGCACAAATTCCCACACTCAACATGATATCCGGTCTAGATGCACAAAGGTAAAGCAAGGATCCAATCATGGAGTGATATACCTTTTGATCCACCGCTTTACCATTGGGATCAATGTCAAGTTGGCACTTGGTAGGCATTGGAGTGGAAGCCAGCTTGACATCGCTTAGCTTGAATCTCTTGAGCATGTCTTGAGTGTATTTGGCTTGGTTGATGAAGGTACCTTCTTTTCTTTGCTTCACTTCGAAACCTAGAAAGAACTTTAACTCTCACATGGAAGACATCTTAAACTTTGAGGTCATTAGCGCGACAAATTCATCATTGAAAGCTTTGTTAGGGGAACCAAAGATAATGTCATCAACATATAGTTGGCACACAAACAACTCCCCTTTGACCTTCTTAGTAAAAAGAGTGGGGTCGATTAGCCCAACTTCAAACCCGCGATCTTGTAGCAACTCGGTAAGGTGGTCATACCACGCATGTGGGGCTTGTTTAAGGCCATAGAGTGCCTTATCGAGTTGATACACATGATCGGGAAAGTAGGGATCCTCGAACCCGGGGGGTTGTTTGACGTAAACCAACTCATTAATGGGACCATTAAGAAAAGCACTCTTCACATCCATTTGTTGCAACTTAAAGTTGTGATGAGAAGCATAAGCAATCAACAAACGAATGGATTCAAGACGAGCAACGGGAGCAAAGGTTTCACTGTAGTCGATACCCTCGACTTGGGAGTAGCCTTGTGCCACCAATCTTGCCTTGTTGCGAATGATGGTCCCATGAGCATCTTGCTTGTTCTTGAAAATCCACTTGGTCCCAATGACATTATGGTTCCCCGTTGGCCTTGGCACCAACCTCCACACCTTATTGTACTCGAAGTTGTTGAGTTCTTCATGCATGGCATTAAGCCAATCCGGATCTTTGAGTGCTTCATATACCTTTTGGGGCTCAACACAAGAGACAAACACGTGATGTTCACAATAGTTTGCCAATTGTCTACGAGTGCTTACCCCCTTTTGAATGCTTCCAAGTACATTCTTCATGAGATGACCCTTGGTGGAGAGCTTGGAAGCAATCTTGGCGGCACGACGCTCTAATTCCTCCTTGGTGGTGAGGTGAGGAGCGGTCACTTGATCATCTTGAGCGTCGTCTTGAGCTTTTTCTTGATCTTGTACTTGCTCGGGTAAGAGAGCTTGACCTTGGGAATCACTTGGTGTGTCAACACCTTATTGAGCATGATCTTGCCCTTGGTCTTGCTCATGAGGTTGAGGGTCTTCACTTTGTTCTTCGGAAGCATGCGGGTCTTGGGTTGGTGATGGCTCCACTTGAGTGGAGCATTGTCCTTATCCTTAGGCCACAAGGGGTTCCTCAATGGGTAGGATAAAACCAACACCCATTCTTCTGATGGCTTGAGGAGGAATTTCATCACCTACATCACAAGTGCCACTTTGCTCCACTTGGGAGCCGTTATTCTCATCAAACTCCACGTTACATGTCTCCTCAATAAGTCTCGTGGATTTATTGAGGACACGGTAAGCATGAGAGTTTGTAGCATAACCAACAAATATGCCCTCATAAGCTCTAGCCTCAAATTTAGACAACCGAACACCCTTTTTGAGAATGAAACACTTACATCTGAACACCCGAAAGTACTTGAGGTTGGGCTTGTTACCGGTGAGTATCTCATATGGAGTCTTGTTCAAGCCCTTGCGGAGATAGAGCCGATTGGATGCATGACATGCGGTGTTGATGGCTTCGGCCCAAAAGTTGTATGGAGACTTGAACTCCGCCATCATGGTCCTTGCCGCATCCATCAATGTCCGGTTCTTCCTCTCCACAACACCGTTTTGTTGAGGGGTATAGGGTGCGGAATATTGATGCTTGATCCCCTCATCACTAAGGAACTCATCCAAGGTGTAGTTCTTGAACTCAGTGCCGTTGTCGCTTCTTATTGTCAAGATCTTTGCATTGTGTTGACGTTGAGCTTCATTTGCAAAGTCAATGACGGTTTGTTGGGTCTCGCTCTTCCTCTTGAAGAAATACACCCAAGTATATCTTGAGTAGTCATCCACAATCACCAAGCAATACTTCCTACCCCCAAGACTATCAAAGGATGGAGGCCCAAAGATATCCAAGTGAAGGAGCTCCAAAGGCCTCTTCGAGTAAATGATAGTCGTGGGAGGGTGAGCCTTCTCATGAAGCTTTCCTTCAATACACGCACCGCAAGCACGATCTTTAGCAAAACTAACATTCGTTAGTCCACGGACATGGTCCCCCTTGAGAAGACTTTGCAAAGATCTCATATTGACATGGGCTAGACGACGATGCCAAAGCCATCCCACGTCAACTTTAGCCATTAGGCATGTCGTGGTCTTAGTGGGTCGCTCCGAAAAGTTAATCACATATAGACCGTTCTCGACATGCCCAACAAAGGCTACTTTAAGAGTCTTGCTCCACAAGAGGGCCACGGTATCAATATCAAAGAAAGTGGCAAAGCCCATGATTGCAAGTTGACGAATGGAAAGTAAATTGTATGCAAGGGACTCTACAAGCATGACCTTCTCGATAGTGAGATCATGAGAAATGACAACCTTGCCGAGTCCCAATACCTTAGAAATCGAGGCATCACCCCACTCGACGTTGGTGGGCATAGATGGAATCTTGTGCACGCCCACCACCAAGTCCTTGCTTCCGGTCATATGATTTGTAGCTCCACTATCGAGCAACCATGATCCCCCACCGGAAGCAAACACCTACAAGAGATCAATGCTTGGTTTTAGGTACCCATTTTGTAATGGGTCCTTTGATGTTAGTAACAAGGGTCTTAGGAACCCAAATAGACCATTCAATGTATTCATGAAGAGAACCAACAAATTTGGCATAAACATGCCCATCACTAGCACAACATAACACATAAGAAGGATTAAAGTCGTCGGCTTTGATGGGAGGGGTGGCATTGCCGTTCTTGACACCGCCACCCTTCGCATTGTTCTTCTTCTCATTGGAAGCACCCTCTCCCTCCTTAACAAACGTTTGCTTGAGAGGAGGAGGTCATTTGGTCTTGTCATTCTTCTTCTTGTTCTTGGGCTTGGGTGCGAACCCAATCCCTTCCTTGGCCACAACCTCCTTTTGATTGCTCAAAAGGTCGTTGAGATTCTTCTCACCTTGTATGCATGTAACAAGGCCTTTCTCAAGTTGCTCCTTCAACTTAGCATTCTCCTCAACAAGATGCACATGCTCACAACAAGGGTTAGTAGCATTTGCATTATCAATCAACACCATATGAGGAAAAGTGGCTTTCTCCTTAGTTAGCTTCACTTGGAGTTGATCATGAGACTCCTTGAGGCTAGCATGAATACCCTTCAAGACTTTGTGAGCCTTGTCGAGAATGTCAAACTCCTCTTTGAGTCTAGCAAGATCAACCCCAAGCTTTGCCTTCTCAGAGCTTAGCACACGAGAAACAACAAGAGCATGGTCAAGATCTTTCTTTAATTTAGCATGATCATCGTTGTATGACTCCTCAAGAGCCAAACGAAGACCACGCTCTTCCTCAAGAGCATTGGAAAGATCCGAAATCTCATCGGCATAGTCACGACTATGCCCCTCCATCTTAGAGATAGTATCTTCGTGAACCTCGATCATGTCATTGGCTTCACCAAGTTGTTCCAAGAGAGCAACAAAGTGCTTCTTGGATTTACCCTTGAGTTTACCCATAAAGGCCTCAAACTCATTCTCCTCCACATTAGTTCCCTCATATTCATCAATGCAATCCGTCGAAGAAGGATGATTAATGATGGTTGTTTTGATGTTGGGGGTTACCTTGTTGGTGGCTTTAGCCATGAGGCACTTGGCGGTGATGCTTTCATTGGGTGAGTCGAAGAGAGACACCCGTGGAGTCGTCGCAATGGCAACGGAGGCCATGGCAACTGACTCACCATCTTCATCATCATCATCATCATCATCCTCATTGTACTCTTCTTGTACCACCAATGCCTTGTGAGGAGTCTTCTTTGAGAAGTTGCTCTTGTTGGGGAAATACTTGGCCTTGTCCTTACGGATGAGCTTGCCACCATTGTCTTCCCTCTTCTCATAAGGGCACTCCGCAACAAAGTGACTCACATTTCCACAATTGAAGCAAGTCCTCACTCGTTGCTTGCCCTTTGCGCCACTCGAGTTGCTCTTGTTGAAGTTGGGCCTTGAGTTCTTATTGCTCCAAAATTGCCTTGAAGCAAGGGCCATGTGTTCATGATAGGCATACTTCGTATCTTCGAGGTTGCTCTCCTCTTCTTCCTCCTCTTCTTCTTCTTCGACACAAGCCTTGGCCTTCAATGCAAGGTTGGGCTTCTTTGCCCTTTGGGAGCGAAGCACCGCATTGTCGGCGGTCTTGTCCAATATGCTCATAGCCACAAACTCATCCAACACATCACTTGAGGACAAGGTGTGGAAGTCCGACCTTTGATGGATGACGGAGGACATGGCTTTGTGGTAGGGCATCATTGCCTTGAGGAATTTGCGCTTGATCCAATTGTCATCCGTGTCCTTGCTTCCATGATCCCGGAGAGAGACCGCGAGTTTGGTAACTCTCCGATAGAGCTCACGAGGTTCTTCATCTTCTTTCATTGCAAACTCATCGGCTTCATCTTGCACCACTTCATAATTGGAACGTTGAATGCTTGTGCTTCCCCGGTAGAGGGAAACCACTTTGTGACAAGCATCTTTGGCCAATGAGTAGGGCCGGAGATGCGGGAGGTCTTCGGGAAGGATTGCTTCTTGGATGATGAAGGGAGCATTCTCATTGAATTGATTCTCCACCTCTTCTCTAGGAGTGAAGTTGCTTCGGTCATGTGGATAAAAACCTTCTTCAATGATTCTCCAAAGGTTAGTGTTCACATGATTTAAATGACGCTTAAAACGATAGACCCAAGAATCAAAATCCTCCTTTTTATCAATCTTGGGGGGTGGACCGGCATGATTCGAGTGAGTAGAAGGAATCGGTCCACCATAGACGGGTGGAGGTTGCACATGAGCAAATATGCCGGTGCCATTCTTACCACTAGACAAAGGGGCTTTCTCACTAGTAGCTTCCCCCTTGTCGGGGTTAGCATCCGTCACCGTGTTGGCGGGATCACCCACTTTCGACGGTGCGGTGGAAAGTTTAAGCCCTTCTAGGAATTCCTTAAACATGTCTTTGACCTCGGTCGTCATGGAGGTTTTCAATGTGTCTAACGCCACATTGAATTCCTCACGAGAGATCGAGTTACCCCCATCTCCCGTAGACGATATCAGATTCGCACCAGAGTGCTCTCCCACATCGTCTTCGACGTCAACCATACTCTTCAGACGATAAAGTCCTTAAAAAGAGACGAGGCTCTGATACCAATTGAAAGGATCGATATGGTTGACTAGAGGGGGGTGAATAGGCAACTAACAATTTTTAGCTTTTCTTTAACAATTTAAACTTTGCATCAAAATAGGTTGTCTAGATATGCAACTAGGTGAGCAACCTATATGATGCAACAACAATAAGAACACAAGCAAGCAAGGGGAACAACACAAATAAGCTTGCACAACTAAAGGAGTGAGATAACCAAGAGTGGAGCCGGTGGAGACGAGGATGTGTTACCGAAGTTCCTTCCCTTTGAGGGGAAGTACGTCTCCGTTGGAGCGGTGTGGAGGCACAATGCTCCCCAAGAAGCCACTAGGGCCACTGTATTCTCCTCACGCCCTCACACAATGCGAGATGTCGTGAATCCACTATTGGTGTCCTTGGAGGCGGCAACCGGACCTTTACAAACAAGGTTGGGGCAATCTCCACAACTTAATTGGAGGCTCCCAACGACACCACGGAGCTTCACCACAATGGAATATGGCTCCACGGTGACCTCAACCGTCTAGGGTGCTCAAACACCCCAGAGTAACAAGATCCTCTAGGGATTAGTGGGGGAATCAAATTTCTCTTGGTGGAAGTGTACATCAGGGCCTTCTCAACCAATCCCGAGCAAATCAACAAGTTTGATTGGCTAGTGAGAGAGATCGCGCGAAAATGGAGCTTGGAGCAACAATGGAGTATTTTGGGGGAAGAGGTAGTCAACAAAGGGGAAGAAGACACCTTTATATAGTGGGGGGAACAATCCAACCGTTACCCCCCACTCAGCCCCGCAGAGAGCGGTACTACCGCTTGTGAGAGCGGTACTACTGCTGAGCCAGCGGTACTGCCGTTCCACGCTAGCGGTACTACCGCGCAAGGGAGATGAGCCAAGGGCAAGGACCCAGACCGGTACTACCGTGGAAGAAGGGCAGTACTACCGCTGGGAAGCGGTACTACCGCCACTACTTCCGCAGCAAGTACCGAAAAACCCGACACGAGAGAGAGCTCCTCGAATCGACGCGGCAGGGTCCTGGCAAGCCAGCGGTAGTACTACCGAGGGGCCACCGGCGGTACTACCGCTGCGGAGCGGTACTAACGCTTGTGACCCCCAAGCGGTACTGCCGCTGGGTACCAGATAGAGCCCACAGGGAGGGAGAAAAAACTCTCCAAAGAAGCGAAAGGGCTCGGAGGGTGAAAAGCGGATGTGTACGTGTTGATTCCACCCAAGCAATACCAAAGCGGACCCCCTCTTGATTGTACAGTGCCCTCTACGCAACTAGTCCACCAAATAAGAAACGACGAGCTACACCGTCTTGAATGACACTCCAAGGGGAAGAAATCGTCTTGTTCCAGGGATGAATCTCTGCAAAGCTCAAAGCATAAGATTAGTCCGCAAGCACATTGTCATCAATCACCAAAACCACATCGAGAGAGACATGCCTCAACAACAATGCTCTGCATGGAGCTACTTTAGCTAATTGCTCCTACTTTCAATATGTATCTAGATTGAGACTTAGAGTCATCTGGATCGGTGTTAAAACTTGCATCGAAGTAACCCTTTATGACGAACCTTTTGTCACCTCCATAATCAAGAAACATATCCTTATTCCACTAAGGATAATTTTGACCATTGTTCAGTGATCTACTCCTAGATCACTATTGTACTCCCTTGCCAAACTCAGTGTAGGGTATACAATAGATCTGGTACACAGCATGGCATACTTTATAGAACCTATGCTGAGGCATATGGAATGACTTTCATTCTCTTTCTATCTTCTGCCGTGGTTGGGCTTTGAGTCTTACTCAATTTCAGACCTTGTAACACAAGCAAGAACTCTTTCTTTGACTGTTCTATTTTGAACTACTTCAAAATCTTGTCAAGGTATGTATTCATTGAAAAAACTTATCAAGCGTCTTGATCTATCTCTATAGATCTTGATGCTCAATATGTAAGCAGCTTCACCGAGGTCTTTCTTTGAAAAACTCCTTTCAAATACTCCTTTATGCTTTCCAGAAAATTCTACATTATTTCTAATCAACAATATGTCATTCACATATATTTATCAAAAATGTTGTAGTGCTCGCACTCACTTTCTTGTAAATACAGGTTTCACCGCAAGTCTGTATAAAACTATATGCTTTGATCAACTCATCAAAGTGTATATTCCAACCCCGAGATGCTTGCACCAGTCCATAGATGGATCGCTAGAGCTTGCACATTTTGTTAGCACCTTTAGGATCGACAAAAACTTTCTGGTTGCATCATATACAACTCTTCTTTAAGAAATCCATTAAGGAATGTAGTTTTGACATCCATTTGCCAGATTTCATAAAATGTGGCAATTTGCTAACATGATTCGCACAGACTTAAGCATCGCTACGAGTGAGAAAATCTCATCGTGGTCAACACCATGAACTTTTTCAAAACCTTTTTCAACAAGTCTAGCTTTGTAGATAGTAACACTACTATCAGCGTCCGTCTTCCTCTTGAAGATCCATTTATTTTCTATGGCTTGCCGATCATCGGGCAAGTCAACCAAAGTCCACACTTTGTTCTCATACATGGATCCCATCTCAGATTTCATGGCCTCAAGCCATTTGGCAGAATCTGGGCTCATCATCGCTTCCTCATAGTTCGTAGGTTCGTCATGGTCAAGTAACATGACCTCCAGAACAGGATTACCGTACCACTCTGGTGCGGATTTCACTCTGGTTGACCTGCGAGGTTCGGTAGTAACTTGATCTGAAGTTACATGATCATCATCATTATCTTCCTCACTAATTGGTGTAGGAGTCACAGGAACATATTTCTGTGATGAACTAGTTTCCAATAAGGGAGCAGGTATAGTTACCTCATCAAGTTCCACTTTCCTCCCACTCACTTCTTTCGAGAGAAACTCCTTCTCTAGAAAGGATCCATTCTTAGCAACGAATATCTTTCCTTCGGATCTGTGATAGAAGGTGTACCCAACTGTCTCCTTTGAGTATCCTATGAAGACACATTTCTCCGATTTGGGTTTGAGCTTATCAGGATGAAACTTTTTCACATAAGCATCGCAACCCCAAACTTTAAGAAACGACAACTTTGGTTTCTTGCCAAACTACAGTTCATATGGTGTCATCTCAACGGATTTAGATGGTGGCCTATTTAACGTGAATGCAACTGTCTCTAATGCATAACCCCAAAACGATAGTGGTAAATCAGTAAGCGACATCATAGATTGCACCATATCTAATAAAGTACGCTTACGATGTTCGGACACACCATTACGCTGTGGTGTTCCAGGTGGCGTGAGTTGTGAAACTATTCCGCATTGTTTCAAATGAAGACCAAACTCGTAACTCAAATATTCTCCTCCACGATCAAATCATAGAAACTTTATTTTCTTTCTACGATGATTTTCCACTTCACTCTGAAATTATATGAACTTTTCAAATATTTCAGACTTATGTTTCATCAAGTAGATATACCCATATCTTCTCAAATCATTTGTGAAGGTCAGAAAATAATGATACCCGCCGCGAGCCTCAACACTCATCGGATCGCATACATCAGTATGTATTATTTCCAATAAGTCAGTTGCTCACTCCATTATTCCGAAGAACGGAGTCTTAGTCATCTTGCCCATAAGGCATGGTTCGCAAGCATCAAGTGATTCCAAAATCCCATCAGCATGGAGTTTCTTCATGCGCTTTACACCAATATGATCTAAACGGCAGTGCCACAAATAAGGTGCACTATCATTATTAACTTTGCATCTTTTGGCTTCAATATTATGAATATGTGTATCACTACGATCGAGATCCAACAAACCATTTTCATTGGGTGTATGACCATAGAAGGTTTTATTCATGTAAATAGAACAACAATTATTCTCTAACTTTAAATGAATAACAGTATTGCAATAAAGATGATCAAATCATATTCATGCTCAACGCAAACACCAAATACCACTTATTTAGGTTTAACACTAATCCCAAAAGTATAGGGAGTGTGCGATGATGATCATATCAATCTTGGAACTACTTCCAACACACATCGTCACCTCGCCCTTAACTAGTTTCTGTTCATTCTACAACTCCCGTTTTGAGTTACTAATCATAGCAACTGAAAAGTATCAAATACCCAAGGGCTTACTTATGAACACTAGTAAAGTACACATCAATAACATGTATATCATATATACTTTTGTTCAGTTTGTCGTCCTTCTTATCCGCCAAGTATTCGGGGCAGTTCTGCTTCCAGTGATCATTTCCTTTGCAGTAGAAGCACTCAGTTCCATGCTTGGGCCTATCTTTGGGTTTCTTCATGGGAGTGGCAACTTGCTTGCCATTCTTCTTGAAGTTCCCTTTCTTTCCCTTGCCCTTTTACTTGAAACTAGTGGTCTTGTCAAGCATCAACATTTGATGCTTTTCTTAATTTCTACCTTCGTCGATTTCAGCATCACGAAGAGCTCGGGAATCATTTTCGTCATCCCTTGCATATTATAGTTCATCACGAAGTTCCAGTAACTTGGTGATAGTGACTAGAGAACTCTGTCAATCACTATTTTATCTGGAAGATTAACTCCCACTTGATTCAAGCGATTGTAGTACTCAGACAATCTGAGCACATGCTCACTGGTTGAGCCATTCTCCTCCATCTAGTAGGCAAAGTACTTGTGAGAGGTCTCATACCTCTCGACTTGGGCATGAGTCTGAAATACCAATTTCAGCTCTTAGAACATCTTATATGCTCTGTGGCGTTCAAAACATTTTTGAAGTCCCGGTTCTAAGCCGCAAAGTATGGTGCACTGAACTATCAAGTAGTTATCATGCCGAGCATGCCAAACGTTCATAACGTCTACATTTGCTCCTGCAATCGGTCTATCACCTAGCGGTGCATTAAGGACATAATTCTTCTGTGCAACAATGAGGATAATCCTCAGATCACGGATCCAATCTGCATCATTGCTACTAACATCTTTCAACTTATTTTTCTCTAGGAACATATCAAAAATAAAATAAAGGAGCTAAACGCGATCTATTGATCTACAACATAGATATGCTAATACTATCAGGAGTAAGTTCATGATAAATTAAAGTTTAATTAATCATATTACTATAGAACTCCCACTTAGATAGACATCCCTCTAATAATCTAAGTGATCACATGATCCATATCAACTAAACCATGTCCGATCATCACGTGAGAAGGAGTAGTTTCCAATGGTGAACATCACTATGTTGACATATCTACTATATGATTCACGCTCGACCTTTCGGTCTTAGTGTTCAGAGGCCATATCTGCATATGCTAGGCTCGTCAAGTTTAACCCGAGTATTTCTGCGTGTGCAAAACTGGCTTGCACCCGTTGTATATGAATGTAGAGCTTATCCCACCCGATCATCATGTGGTGTCTCGGCACGACGAACTTTGGCAATGGTGGATACTCAGGGAGAACACTTGTACCTTGAAATTTAGTGAGAGATCATCTTATAATGCTACCGTCAATCAAAGCAGAATAAGATGCATAAAAGATAAACATCACATGCAACCAATATAAGTGATATGATATGGTCATCATCATCTTGTGCCTTTGATCTCCATCTCCAAAGCACCGTCATGATCGCCATTGTCACCGGCGCGACACCTTGATCTCCATCGTAGCATCGTTGTTGTCTCACCAACTATTGCTTCTACGACTATCGCTACCGCTTAGTGATAAAGTAAAGCAATTACATGGTGATTGCATTTCATACAATAAAGCAACAACCATACGGCTCCTGCCAGTTGCCGAGATGGATTATGGTGGAGGGGGGCACCGCACACGGCTAAAAGATCAACTGATCAACTTGTGTATATGGGGTGCCCCTTGCCTCAGTATATAAAGGAGGAGAGGGGGGAGGCCAGCCGGCCCTAGAGGCGCGCCCAAGTGTGGAGTCCTACTAGGACTCCAAGTCCTCGTAGGAGTCCACCAAGAGGAAGGGAGGGAGAAGGAAGGAGAGGGAGGAAAGGAGGAAAGGGGGGTCGGCCCCCTAGTCCAATTCAGTTTGGGCTAGGGGGGGCGCGTGCCCTGCCTTGTCCTGCCCCCTCTCTTCTCCCATGAGGCCCAATACTTCTTCCCCCGTATTCCCGTAACTCCCCAGTACTCCAAAAAATACCCGAATCACTCGGAACCTTTGCGATGTCGAAATATAGTCGTCCAATATATTGATCTTTACGTCTCGACCATTTCGAGACTCCTCGTCATGTCCCCGATTTCATCCGGGACTCCGAACTACCTTCGGTACATCAAAACACATAAACTCATAATACCGATCGTCACCGAACGTTAAGCGTGTGGACCCTACGGGTTCGAGAACTATGTAGACATGATCGAGACACGTCTCCAGTCAATAACCAATAGAAGAACCTGCATGCTCATATTGGCTCCCACATATTCTACAAAGATCTTTATCGGTCAAACCGCATAACAACATACGTTGTTCCCTTTGTCATCGGTATGTTACTTGCCCGAGATTCGATCGCAGGTATCTCAATACCTAGTTCAATATCGTTACCGGCAAGTCTCTTTACTCGTTCCGTAATACATCATTCCGCAACTAACTCATTAGTTACTATGCTTGCAAGGCTTATAGTGATGTGCATTACCGAGAGGTCCCAGAGATACCTCTCCGACAATCGGAGTGACAAATCCTAATCTCGATCTATGCCAACTCATCAAGTACCATCGGAGACACCTGTAGAGCACCTTTATAATCACCCAGTTATGTTGTGACGTTTGGTAGCACACAAAGTGTTCCTCCGGTATTCGGGAGTTGCATAATCTCATAGTCATAGGAACATGTATAAGTCATGAAGAAAGCAATAGAACCATACTAAACGATCAAGTGCTAAGCTAACGGAATGGGTCAAGTCAATCACATCATTCTTTAATGATGTGATCCCGTTAATCAAATGACAACTCATGTCTATGGCTAGGAAACTTAACCATCTTTGATTCAACGAGCTAGTCAAGTACAGGCATATTAGTGACACTTTGTTTGTCTATGTATTCACACATGTATCAAGTTTCCGGTTAATACAATTCTAGCATGAATAATAAACATTTATCATGAAGTAAGGAAATAAATAATAACTTTATTATTGCCTCTAGGGCATATTTCCTTCACGTGGGGCCGGATTGTCATTGTCCGGGAAGCCAGCGCTAGGACCCGCCGGGGGTCAGGGCTCGCCGGGTTCTCCGGGTGCGGGGCCCGCCGGGTATGGGGGCACTGTTGGACATCTTGTCGATCGTCAGGGAGTGGCCGGGTTGATTCGGCTACAGTGGCGCTCCGTCAGCTTGCCACTTGCTGGCGTCATTGGCGACGATGGTTGCACTGTTGCCACGCCGGCCCTGGTCAGCGGGTAGGTGGGGCACTGTTGCCACGCCCCGGCTGACCAGAGGCATGGGCGGGGAACTGTTGCCTCAGTCATCGATAGATGGAGACTCATCCATCTATGGCTGGGATGGGATAGGAGCTGACCCGTGGCCGGGTTGAGGAACGCGCCAAGTGTGGAGCTGGCTTGTTGGAGAAGTCTTGATGTGTCGGGTTCGGCTGTCTTGAGCTGGTTGTTGGGGCCGAGTTTGAGGAGTCCGGCCGGGTCGGAGAGTTTGGCCGGGTCAAGGGGCTTGGCCGGGTTAAGCAACCCGGCCAGGCGCGAGCCGGCTTGAGGGGCGATGCTGGCCCCGTTGTTTTTGAAAAGGATCTGGGTTCCGTTGCCTGCCTGGGGTTCATCCCCCCAACAGTAGTCCTCGAAGCTGTGAAGATACGCCGTCTTCGGATGGGAGGGCCTTCGCAGTTTCCCCTTTTTTAGGAGCCGGATTTTGTGACCGACGGGTCCGGCAACACCCACTGTGTGTCGGCTTCCGGAAGCCGGATCACGGCATCCCGGCAGCGGCGGCAAACCAAGGAGTCCACCGAATCTTGGGGCAATCTTTTGGGTTTCGCGCGGGCGCCACGTGACGCTTGGAAGCCGGAGGGGCCTGGCAGGCCACGCGCGTGACAGGACGGGGCGACGCGCTGGGGCCCGCCGTCGCACGCCCTCGGCCCACGCGTGCGGATTTATTGCGGCGTCCACAAGTCGGTTGCCATTCTCGAGGCAGTTATTGCGCACGCACGTGCATAGTTATTGCGGGGAACTGGGAAAGGCGAGCGCAGACGATCCCACTTCCCCATGTTTCAAACAGTGGCTTATAAATCGGGGCGAGGAGGGGGCGGCGGAAATCATTCTTGCTCGCGCCCCCCTGCCTTCTTCTTCCTTCCTTTGCTTCCCGCGACTGCTGCGCACTGCGACGCCCATTGCTTCGAGCAGAGCTTCGTCGCCATCTTCCTTCCTTCTTTCCTCCACACCTTCATCGATGGCGCTTCCGTCGGGCTCGTGGATGGGCTCGACCGTTACTCTTGACGACATCACCTATCTTCGCACCACCAGGCGCCTGCCGGAGGAGACGGACACCGCCGCGCGCCTACCGCATGGCGAGCGGGAGCCGCGGCCCATGGGCACGGAGTGTGTGGTCTTCTTCCCACACTTCAAGCGCGGGTTCGGGCTCCCCGCGAACACCTTCTTCTGTGACTTCCTGGAGTTCTTCGGGCTCCAGCCCCATCATCTTGGCACGGGCGCCATCATGCAGCTTTTGGGCTTCATCACCCTCTGCGAGGGGTACCTGGGGGTCGAGCCATCGACCGACCTCTGGGTGCGCTTTTTTTCTTTGAAGCAGCAGGGGCCGAGGGCCGAAGAGATGTCCGACTGCGGGGCCGCCGTCATCTCCAAGCGGCCGGGCACTGACTGCCCCAAGATGCCGCTGGAGGATTTTGCCAAGAAATGGCAGAATTCCTTCTTCTACGTCCGCAATCTCGGCGCGGACCGTATCAATTTGCCGTCGTTCATCAACTCGCAGCCGTGAGCGAAGCAGAACTGGGGTAACTACCCCAGGCATCCGTCGCAGGAGGTGCTCAACCTCTGCCAGCGGGTGTCGAAGATGAAGGAGCGGGGAGGGCTCACCGGCACCGACCTCATCACCGCCTTCATCGTCCGCCGAGTGCTGCCACTGCAACGCCGCACCCGCTACGGTGTCGTGAGTGTTGTATTGCAGCTTCGGCAGCACCGATGAACGTTTCTCAACACCAACAGTCATCGGCGAGCTCTACACCAAGCACCGGTGCGTATCTTCGGCCTCACAAGTATTGCATCGCATCTCCGGCAGTGCTTCATTAGAACACCAGTGCCTCTCGGCAGCATCGTGAGTGCTGCATTGCAGCTCCGGCAGCGCCAATGAACGCACTATCACAACACCAACAACTGCCGGTAAGGGCTACATCGGGCCATTGGTGCATCTCTGCAGCATCGTGAGTGCTGCATCGTAGCTCCAGCAGCACCGACGACCACTAGCAAAGAGCTACATAGGAGCACTGATGCATCTCTTCACGGTCGCTAGCATTGTATCGCAGGATGCGGCGGCCCCAGCAACACGATTGATGGCATATGCATCCTTGATTGGTGTGGCATAGGAGCTCCGTCAAACATAGGTTTTGTGGGAACTGGCTCAACCCTCTATGGGGTGGCCTATCACATATATTTATATGGTTATACAATATACAAATTACACAGTTGGGCTACGTTACAAAGTCTAACACCCTCCCTCAATCTCAACTCACTCCTGATGCATCTTGGAGGTTGAGATTGCGCCTACAGACCTCGAACATAGGACAAGGTAGAGGCTTGGTGAAGATGTCTACAAGTTGATCCTTTGAGGAGATAAACTTGATCTGTAGTAGCTTCTGTGCAACACGTTCCCTCACAAAATGATAGTCAATTTTAATGTGTTTGGTTCGTGCATGGAACACCGGGTTTGTCGAAAGAAACGTAGCACCGATGTTGTCACACCAAAGAACTAGAGGATGTGACTGGGAGATTCCCAGCTCTCGAAGTAGAGACTCGATCCAAATGAGCTCGGCAGTCGCATTGGCAACTACTTTGTACTCGGCTTCTGTGCTGCTGCGAGAAACAGTGGCTTGCTTGCATGCACTCCAGGCGATCAAATTAGGGCCCAGAAACACAGCATATCCCCCCATAGATCGCCTGTCATCCGGACACCCAGCCCAATTAGCATCTGAAAATGCAGATAGAACGGCAGAGGAACTGGGTCGCAAATGAAGACCATAGGAGACAGTGAGATGCACATAACGAAGAATGTGCTTCACTGCAGACCAGTGCACATCAGTAGGTGAATGAAGAGACTGGCATACCCTATTAACCGCAAAGGAAAGATCAGGGCGTGTGATCGTCAGATACTGCAAGCCACCAACAATACTCCGATACTCCGTTGCATCCATAGGAGAAAGAATAGTACCAGCAGTAGCCGAGAGCTTGTTGGTGGAGGACATTGGTGTGGGGGATGGCTTACACTTGAGCATACCAGCACGAGCAAGAGGTCAAGGGAGTAGTTCTTCTGGGTGAGAGCTAAACTGCCGTGAGACTGATGCTCAACTTCAATACCCAGGAAGAAGTGTAGCCGTCCCAAATCCTTAACCGCAAAATCTCTGCCAAGTGCAGTCACAAGAGAGTCAGCAGCCATTGCAGAGGAGCTAACCAGAATGATATCATCCATGTACACCAGCAAATACACAGTCACACTGGGGCGCTGAAATAAGAACAGCGAGCTGTCAGGTGTCGACGGAACGAAGCCATGAGTATGAAGAGCCGAAGTAAGGCGAGCATGCCAGGCACGGGGTACCTGCTTCAGTCCATAGAGAGCCTTCGTCAGACGACAGAGATGATGGGGCTGAGCGTGGTCAACAAACCCTGGTGGCTGCCGCATGTAAACCTCCTCTTCAAGCAGTCGATGAAGAAAAGCATTCTGCACATCGAGCTGTCGAACAGACCAACCACGAGAGACTGCAAGAGACAAGAGAAGCTGAATAGTAGTAGGTTTAACAACGGGGCTGAATGTATCCTCATAGTCCAGACCCTGACGCTGTTTAAACCCCTTAGCCACAAGACGCGCCTTGTAGCGCTCAATAGATCTATCTGCATGTCTCTTGACTTTGAAAACCCACTTCGAATCAATGATGTTGACGCGAGGTGGAGGGGGAACCAGTGTCCAGGTCTCATTATGCATGAGAGCGTGGTACTCTTCCTCCATAGCAGCCCTCCAGTGAGGAATACTCATAGCGGCCTCATTACTGCATGGTTCAGCAGTGGGATCTGCAACAGCATGAGCAAGACAAGCAACCAGGTATGTGACAGTTCCATCATGACGCTGTTTGAGAAGAACAATACCGCTGCGGCTGCGAGTATGCGGACATTGCGGTGCAACGATGACAGGAGCAGGCGGCACCGATGCTTGAGGCATCGGTGTAGGAGGATCGGGCGACGGGGGCCCAGGCGAGGCGACAAGAGGCTCAGTCGACCCAGGTGAGAGGGGCGGCAGAGACGTATGGGCGGGCGACGTAGGCGATGACGGAGGCGAAGCCGGGCATGGAGACGGTGATGAGGACCGCTCGAGCCTCTCGGGTGAGGCCATCGGTGACGTGGGCCGCGCAGGGACAGCCGTGACGGACAACAGCCTAGGTACGGAGGCCATCGCAGGTGGCGGCCCAGTTGCATGAGCAGGCGTGGTTCCAGAGGCGGGGTCGAAGGCGGGAGGCGGTGCATGCACGTGCACCGGCCGATCGACGTGCGTCTCAGGAGATGCATCAGGAAGTAGTTCCAAGCGAGCACCGCATGCAATTCCTGCACCATGATTAGGTAACAACACAGGCGAATATGCAACATCTTCAAATTGGCCAAGCATAATAGGAGATGAATGCATAGATGGAGGTGTGGTGGGTTGCTGCGGCATGGCGGAGAAGGGGAAGACGTTCTCATCAAACACAACATCACGGGATATGTAGACACGATTTGTTGGCACATGAAGGCACTTGTAGCCTTAATGGAGAGAACTATAACCCACGAACACACATTTTTTCAACATTCAAGCTTTCTATGATTATATGGACGAAGATGAGGCCAACAGGCACACCCGAACACCTTAAAGAAGGTATAGTCAGGAGTTTCATGTAAAAGAAGCTCAGTAGGAGTTTTCATATTCAGAACACGCGTAGGTAGTTTGTTAATAGGAAAACACGTTGTAGCAAAGGCATCACTCCAAAAGCGAAAAGGTACGGAGACATGAGCTAGGAGTGTGAGTCCGGTCTCAACTACATGTCGATGTTTGCGCTCAACAGCGCCATTCTGCTAATGTGTGTGAGGACATGATAAACAATGAGAGATCCCAAGCTTATTAAAGAAAGTGTTGAGGATGCGATATTCGCCCCCCCCCAATCGGACTGAACATGAATAATTTTATGCTTGAGAAGACGTTCAACATGCACTTGAAACTGAATGAATATATCAAACACATCAGATTTGCGCTTAAGAAGATAAAGCCAGGTAAAGCGACTATATGCATCAATAAAGCTAACATAGTAGTTGTGACCACTGACAGATGTTTGTGCGGGACCCCACACATCGGAAAACACAAGCTCAAGAGGACTCGTTACTTCCCGAGTAGAGGAAACAAATGGTAACTGATGACTCTTGCCTTGTTGACAAGCATCACACATGAACATCTCCTTATTGCTAGATTCGATAGGCAGCTCATGACGATGAAGTATATGGCGAATTATGGGAGTGGCGGGGTGACCAAGGCGAGAATGCCACTGGGACGGTGATACGTCTCCAACGTATCTATAATTTTTGATTGCTCCATGCTACTTTATCTACTGTTTTGGACTATATTGGGCTTTATTTTCCACTTTTATATTATATTTGGGACTAACCTATTAACCGGAGGCCCAGCCCAGAATTGCTGTTTTTTGCCTATTTTAGTATTTCGAGGAAACAGAATATCAAACGGAGTCCAAACGGAATGAAACCTTCGGGAACGTGATCTTCTCACCGAACGTGATCCAGGAGACTTGGACCCTACTCCAAGAAGTTTCCGGGGAGGTCACGAGGGTGGAGGGCGCCCCCCTGGGCGCGTCCCCTGCCTCGTGGGCCCCTCGGAGCTCCACTGATGTGCTTCTTCCTCCTATATATACCTACGTACCCCCATTAGACCAGGGACGGAGCCAAAAACCTAATTCCACCGCCGCAACTTCCTGTATCCATGAGATCCCATCTTGGGGCCTGTTCCGGAGCTCCGCCGGAGAGGGCATCCATCACGGAGGGCTTCTACATCAACACCATAGCCCTTCCGATGAAGTGTGAGTAGTTTACTTCAGACCTTCGGGTCCATAGCTAGTAGCTAGATGGCTTCTTCTCTCTTTTTGGATCTCAATACAATGTTCTCCCCCTCTCTCATGGAGATCTATTCGATGTAATCTTCTTTTTGCGGTGTGTTTGTTGAGACCGATGAATTGTGGGTTTATGATCCAACTTATCTATGAATAATATTTGAATCTTCTCTGAATTCTTTTATGTATGATTGAGTTATCTTTGCAAGTCTCTTCGAATTATCCGTTTGGTTTGGCCAACTAGATTGGTAGTTCTTGCAATGGGAGAAGTGCTTAGCTTTGGGTTCAATCTTGCGGTGTCCTTACTCAGTGACAGAAAGAGTTGCAAGGCACGTATTGTATTGTTGCCATCGAGGATAACAAGATGGGATATTTATCATATTGCATGAATTTATTCCTCTACATCATGTCATCTTGCTTAAGGCGTTACTCTGTTTTTAACTTAATACTCTAGATGCATGCTGGATAGCGGTCGATGAGTGGAGTAATAGTAGTAGATGCAGGCAGGAGTCGGTCTACTAGTCACGGACGTGATGCCTATATACATGATCATACCTAGATAACCTCATAACTATGCTAAATTCTATCAATTGCTCAACAGTAATTTGTTCACCCACCGTAGAATATCTATGCTCTTGAGAGAAGCCACTAGTGAAACCTATGGCCCCCGGGTCTATTCTCATCATATCAATCTCCATTACTTTATTTTACTTGTTTTGCTTTTACTTTTTACTTTGCATATTTATACCAAAAATACCAAAAATATTATCTCTATCAGATCTCACTCTCGTAAGTGGCCGTGAAGGGATTGACAACCCCTAAGCGTTGGTTGCGAGTTGCTACCGTTTTGTGCAGGTATGAGGGACTTGTGCGTGACCTCCTACTGGATTGATACCTTGGTTCTCAAAAATTGAGGGAAATACTTACGCTACTGTGCTGCATCATCCCCTCCTCTTCAGGGAAAACCAACTCTAGCTCGAGATGTAGCAAGAAGGATTTCTGGCGCCGTTGCCGGGGAGGCCTACGTAAAAGTCAACATACCAAGTACCCATCACAATCTCTATCTCTTGCATTACATTATTTGCCATTTGCCTCTCATTTTCCTCTCCCCCACTTTACCCTTGCCGTTTTATTCGCCCTCTCTTTCCCTTTGCCTTTTGTTTGCTCGTGTGTTAGTTTGCTTGCTTGTCGTGATGGCCCAAGATGCTACCAAATTGTGTGACTTCACCAATACCAATAACAATGATTTCCTTAGCACTCCGATTGCTCCTCTTGCCAATACTGAATCTTGTGAAATCAATACTGCTTTGTTGAATCTTGTTGTGAAAGATCAATTCGACGGCCTTCCTAGTGAAGATGCCGCTACTCATCTAAATGGTTTTGTTGATTTATGTGATATGCAAAAGAAAAAGGATGTCGATAATGATGTCATTAAATTGAAGCTATTTCCTTTTTCGCTTAGAGATCGTGCTAAAGTGTGGTTTTCATCTTTGCCTAACAATAGTATTGATTCTTGGAACAAGTGCAAAGATGCTTTTATCTCTAAGTATTTTCCTCCCGCTAAAATTATCTCTCTTAGGAACGATATTATGAATTTTAAGCAACTTGATCATGAACATGTTGCACAAGCTTGGGAGAGAATGAAATTAATGCTACGTAATTGTCCTACTCATGGTTTGAACTTATGGATGATTATACAAAATTTTTATGCTGGATTGAATTTTGCTTCTAGAAATCTTCTAGATTCGGCCGCGGGAGGCACTTTTATGGAAAGCACTTTAGGAGATGCTACTTAACTCCTAGATAATATTATGGTCAATTATTCTCAATGGCATACTGAAAGATCTACTAATAAAAAAGTGCATGCTATAGAAGAAATCAATGTTTTGAGTGAAAAGATGGATGAACTTAGGAATTTATTTGTTAAGAGTGTTTCCTCTGATCCCAATAATATGCCTTTATCTACTTTGCTTGAAAATAATAATGAATCTATGGATGTGAATTTTGTTGGTAGGAATAGTTTTGGTAACAACGCGTATAGAGGGAATTCTAATTCTAGGCCTTATCCTAGTAATCCTTCTAATAATTATGGAAATTCCTACAACAACTCTTATGGAAATTTTAATAAGATGCCATCTGAATTTGAGAGTAGTGTTAAAGAGTTTATGAATTCGCAAAAGAATTTCAATGCTTTGCTTGAAGAGAAATTGCTTAAAGTTGATGATTTGGCTAGGAACATTGATAGAATTTCTCTTGAGGTTGATTCTTTAAAGCTTAGATCTATTCCTCCTAAGCATGATATCAATGAGTCTCTCAAAGCCATGAGAATTTCCATTGATGAGTGCAAAGAAAGAACCGCTAGGATGCGTGCTTACAAAGATGCCTTTATTAAAGCGTGTTCTTCTAATAACTATGAGAATCAAGATGAAGATCTAAAAGTTATTGATGTGTCCCCTATTAAAGCTTTGTTTTGCAATATGAATCTTGATGAATCTGATTATGATCTTCCCTTACCTAGAAGGCGTTCTAAGAATTCTGAGTTTTTAGATCCCGATGATGAAATTGATAAAAAAGGGATTGAAAGAAATAAAAATCTAGATATTGTTAAACCCACTATTTTGGATCTCAAGGAATTTAACTATGAAAATTTCTCTTTAATTTATTGTATTTCCTTGTTGCAATCCGTGTTAAATTCTCCTCATGCTTATAGTCGAAATAAGGTCTTTACCGAACACATTGTTGACGCCTTAATGCAATCTTATGAAGAAAAGCTTGATTTGAAAGTTTCTATCCCTAGAAAACTCCATGATGAGTGGGAACCTACAATTAAGATTAAAATTAAAAATTATGAGTTTCATGCTTTGTGTGATTTGGGTGCTAGTGTCTCTACTATCCCCAAAGCTTTGTGTGATTTGTTAGATTTCCGTGACTTTGATGATTGCTCTCTAAACTTGCATCTTGCGGATTCCACTATTAAAAAGCCTATGGGAAGAATTAATGATGTTCTTATTGTTGCAAATAGGAATTATGTGCCCGTAGATTTTATCGTTCTTGATATAGATTGCAATCCTTCATGTCCTATTATTCTTGGTAGACCTTTCCTTAGAACGATTGGTGCAATTATTGATATGAAGGAAGGGAATATTAAATTCCAATTTCCCTTAAAGAAGGGCATGGAACACTTTCCTAGAAAGAAAATAAAATTACCATATGAATCTATCATGAGAGCCACTTATGGATTGCCTACCAAAGATGGCAATACCTAGATCTATCCTTGCTTTTATGCCTAGCTAGGGGCGTTAAACGATAGCGCTTGTTGGGAGGCAACCCAATTTTATTTTGTGTTTTTGTTTTTTATGTTTAGGAATAAATAATCCATCTAGATTCTGTTTAGATGTGGTTTTATCTTTTAATTAGTGTTTGTGCCAAGTTAAACCTATTAGATCTTCTTGGAAGATAGTTATTTGATCTTGCTGTAATTTCCAGAATCTTTGCGCTCAGTGCACGAATTGTCAAAAATCACCAGAACGTGATAAAATAGTGATTCCAATTGCTTATGATCAATAAACAAATTGCCCAGGTCGTATAAGTTTGGTAGAATTTTTTGGGTTCCAAAAGTTTGCGTTAGTAACAGATTACTACAGACTGTTCTGTTTTTGACAGATTCTGTTTTGCGTGTGTTGTTTGCTTATTTTGATGAATCTATGGCTAGTAAAATAGTTTATAAACCATAGAGAAGTTGGAATACAGTAGGTTTAACACCAATACAAATAAAGAACAAGTTCACTACAGTACCTTAAAGTAGTCTTTTGTTTTCTTTCTCTAACGGAGCTCACGAGATTTCTATTGAGTTTTGTGTTGTGAAGTTTTCAAGTTTTGGGTGAATTCTTTTGATGGATTATGGAACAAGGAGTGGCAAGAGCCTAAGCTTGGGGATTACCATGGCACCCCCAAGATAATCCAAGGACACCAAAAAGTCAAAGCTTGGGGATGCCCCAGAAGGCATCCCCTCTTTCGTCCACTTCCATCGGTAATTTACTTGGAGCTATATTTTTATTCACCACATGATATGTGTTTTGCTTGGAGCGTCTTGTATTATTGGTGTCTTTGCTTGTTAGTCTACCACAATCATCCTTGCTGTACACACATTTTGAGAGAGCCATGTATGAATTGAAATTTGTTAGAATACTCTATGTGCTTCACTTATATCTTTTTGAGCGTGATAATTTTTGCTCTAGTGCTTCACTTAGATCTTTTAGAGCACGGTGGTGGATTGTTTTAAAGAAACTTGATCTCTCATGCTTCACTTAGATTATTTTGAGAGTCGTTAATAGCATGTTAATTTGCTTAATGTTAATATACTTGGTATTCAAGATATGTGAAACTTTCTTTTTAGTGGGTTGAATACTAAGATAAGTTTGATGCTTGATAATTGTTTTGAGATATGAAGGTGATAATATCATAGTCGTGCTAGTTGAGTAGTTGTGAATTTGAGAAATACTTGTGTTGAAGTTAGCAAGTCCCGTAGCATACACGTATGGTTAAAGTTGTGTAACAAATTTGAAGCATGAAGTGTACCTGGCTTGTGCATCCTTATGAGTGGCGGTCGGGGACGAGCGATGGTCTTTTCCTACCAATCTATCCCCCTAGGAGCATGCGTGTAGTACTTGATTTTTGATGACTTCTAAATTTTTGCAATAAGTATATGAGTTCTTTTGACTAATGTCGAGTCCATGGATTATACGCACTTTTACCTTTCCGCCATTTGCTAGCCACTTCGGTACCGTGCATTGCCCTTTCTCACATTGAGAGTTGGTGCAAACTTCGCCGGTGCATCCAAACCCCGTGATATGATACGCTCTTTCACACATAAACCTCTCTATATCTTCCTCAAAACAGCCACCATACCTACCTATCATGGCATTTCCATAGCCATTCCGAGATATATTGTCATGCAACTTCCATCATCATCATCATCATCATGACATGCTTTACTTTTGTCATATTACCATTGCATGATCTTGTAGTTGACATCGTATTTGTGGCAAAGCCACCATGCATTATTTTTCATACATGTCACTCTTGATTCATTGCACCATCCCGGTACACCGCCGGAGGCATTCATATAGAGTCATATCTTGTTCTAGTATCGAGTTGTAATCATTATGTTGTAATCAATAGAAGTGTGATGATCATCATTATTAGAGCATTGCCCAATCAAAAAAAAAGAGAAAGGCCAAAAAGAAAGGAAAAAAAAAGAAAGGCCCAAAAAAAGAGAAAATAAAAAGGGCAATGCTACTATCTCTTTTTCCACACTTGTGCTTCAAAGTAGCACCTTGTTCTTCATGTAGTGAGTCTCATATATTATGCTTCAAAGTAGCATCATGATTTTCATATAGTGAGTCTCATAATTTGTCTTGTTCATACTAGTGGGAATTTTTCATTATAGAACTTGGCTTGTATATTCCAACGATGGGCTTCCTCAAAATGCCCTAGGTCTTCATGAGCAAGCAAGTTGGATGCACGCCCACTAGTTTTATTTTGTTGAGCATTCTTAGCTCTAGTGCATCCGTTGCATGGCAATCCCTACTCCTTGCATTAACATCAATTGATGGGCATCTCCATAGCTCATTGATTAGCCTCGTTGATGTGCCTTTTTTGTCTTCTCCACACAATCCCCATCATCATATTCTATACCACCCATAGTGCTATGTCCATGGCTCGCGCTTATGTATTGTGTGAAGGTTGAAAAAGTTTGAGATTATTTGAGTATGAAACAATTGCTTGGCTTGGCATCGGGGGTATAGAAGTTGGGAACATCTTTGTGTGACGAAAATGAAGCATAGCCTAACTATATGATTTTGTAGGGATGAACTTCCTTTGGCCATGTTATTTTGAGATGACATAATTGTTTGATTAGTATGCTTGAAGTATTATCATTTTTATGTCAGTATGAACTTTTGTCTTGAACCTTTCGGATCTGAATATTCATACCATGATTGAAAAGATTTACATTGAAATTATGCCAAAGTATCACTCCGCATCAAAAATTCTCTTTTTATCATTTACCTACTCGAGGACGAGCAGGAATTAAGCTTGGGGATGCCTGATACGTCTCCAACGTATCTATAATTTTTGATTGCTCCATGCTACTTTATCTACTGTTTTGGACTATATTGGGCTTTATTTTCCACTTTTATATTATTTTTGGGACTAACCTATTAACCGGAGGCCCAGCCCAGAATTGCTGTTTTTTGCCTATTTCAATATTTCGAGGAAACAGAATATCAAGCGGAGTCCAAATGGAATGAAACCTTCGGGAACGTGATCTTCTCACCGAACGTGATCCAGGAGACTTGGATCCTACTCCAAGAAGTTTCCGGGGAGGTCACGAGGGTGGAGGGCGCCCCCCCTGGGCGCGCCCCCTGCCTCGTGGGCCCTCGGAGCTCCACTGACGTGCTCCTTCCTCCTATATATACCTACGTACCCCCATTAGACCAGGGACGGAGCCAAAAACCTAATTCCACCGCCGCAACTTCCTGTATCCATGAGATCCCATCTTGGGGCCTGTTCCGGAGCTTCGCTGGAGAGGGCATCCATCACGGAGGGCTTCTACATCAACACCATAGCCCTTCCGATGAAGTGTGAGTAGTTTACTTCAGACCTTCGGGTCCATAGCTAGTAGCTAGATGGCTTCTTCTCTCTTTTTGGATCTCAATACAATGTTCTCCCCCTCTCTCATGGAGATCTATTCGATGTAATCTTCTTTTTGAGGTGTGTTTGTTGAGATAGATGAATTGTGGGTTTATGATCCAACTTATCTATGAATAATATTTGAATCTTCTCTGAATTCTTTTATGTATGATTGAGATATCTTTGCAAGTCTCTTCGAATTATCCGTTTGGTTTGGCCAACTAGATTGGTAGTTCTTGCAATGGGAGAAGTGCTTAGCTTTGGGTTCAATCTTGCGGTGTCCTTACTCAGTGACAGAAAGAGTTGCAAGGCACATATTGTATTGTTGCCATCGAGGATAACAAGATGGGGTATTTATCATATTGCATGAATTTATTCCTCTACATCATGTCATCTTGCTTAAGGCGTTACTCTGTTTTTAACTTAATACTCTAGATGCATGCTGGATAGCGGTCGATGAGTGGATTAATAGTATTAGATGCAGGCAGGAGTCGGTCTACTTGTCACGGACGTGATGCCTATATACATGATCATACCTAGATAACCTCATAACTATGCTAAATTCTATCAATTGCTCAATAGTAATTTGTTCACCCACCGTAGAATATCTATGCTCTTGAGAGAAGCCACTAGTGAAACCTATGGCCCCCGGGTCTATTCTCATCATATCAATCTCGATTAATTTATTTTACTTGTTTTGCTTTTACTTTTTACTTTGCATCTTTATACCAAAAATACCAAAAATATTATCTCTATCAGATCTCACTCTCGTAAGTGACCGTGAAGGGATTGACAACCCCTAAGCGTTGGTTGCGAGTTGCTACCGTTTTGTTCAGGTACGAGGGACTTGCGCGTGACCTCCTACTGGATTGATACCTTGGTTCTCAAAAACTGAGGGAAATACTTACGCTACTGTGCTGCATCACCCCCTCCTCTTCGGGGAAAACCAACGCTAGCTCGAGACGTAGCAGACGGCAACACACGAACACTGCTGAAGACGCGCGGGGCGGATGGATCCTCCAAGCGGTATAAGCCATGGCTCAGGCGGCCGCTAAGCAGAATTTCCCGGGTGGCTCGGTCCTTGACAAAAAGATCAAACGGGTTAAATTCACATAGGACACTGTTATCAAGAGTGAGTTTTGGAACAAATAACAAATTAAGAGTCACCGAGGGTACCCGTAAAATATTACGAAGATGAAGCTACCTAGTTGGATGACTAGTTAAGAGAGATGCTTGACCAACGTGAGAGATGGGCATACCTACACCGTTGGCGGTGTGAACCTTGTCGTGACCATAGTAGGGCCGGTGAGTGGACAGCTTGGCGAGCTCGTTCGTCATATGATTCGTGGCGCCGGTTGCTACCTCTTGAGCACTGCGTTGGATTTCCCCGAAGAGGAGAGGATGATGCAGCAAAGTAGCGTAAGTATTTCCCTCAGTTTTTGAGAACCAAGGTATCAATCTAGTAGGAGGCTACGCGTGAGTCCCTCGTACCTAGACAAAGCAAATAACTCCTCGCAACCAACGTGAATAGGGGTTGTCAATCCCTTCACGGTCACTTACGAGAGTGAGATCTGATAGAGATGATACATAATATTTTTGGTATTTTTGATATAAATATGCAAGGTAAAATAAAAGGTAGAGTAAAAAAGCAAAGCAATAATAAAGTGATGGAAGATTGATATGATGAGAATAGACCCGGGGCCATAGATTTCACTAGTGGCTTCTCTCAAGAGCATAAGTATTCTACGATGGGTGAACAAATTACTGTTGAGCAATTGACGGAATTGAGCATAGTTATGAAAATATCTTGGTATGATCATGTATATAGGCATCACGTCCGAGACAAGTAGACCGACTCCTGCCTGCATCTACTACTATTACTCCACTCATCGACCGCTATCCAACATGCATCTAGAGTATTAAGTTCAAGAAAACAGAGTAACGCCTTAAGCAAGATGACATGATGTAGAGGGATAAATTCAATATGATAAAAACCCCATCTTGTTATCCTCGATGGCAACAATACAATACGTGCCTTGCTACCCCTACTGTCACTGGGAAAGGACACCGCAAGATTGAACCCAAAGCTAAGCACTTCTCCTATTGCAAGAAAAACCAATCTAGTAGGCCAAACCAAACTGATAATTCGAAGAGACTTGCAAAGATAACCAATCATACATAAAAGAATTCAGAGAAGATTCAAATATTGTTCATAGATAATCTTGATCATAAACCCACAATTCATCGGTCTCAACAAACGCACCGCAAAAAGAAGATTACATCGAATAGATCTCCACGAGAGAGGGGGAGAACATTGTATTGAGATCCAAAAAGAGAGAAGAAGCCATCTAGCTACTAACTATGGACCCGAAGGTCTGAGGTAGACTACTCACACTTCATCGAAGGGGCTATGGTGATGATGTAGAAGCCCTCCGTGGTGGATTCCCCTTCCGGCGGAGCTCCGGAACAAGCCCCAAGATGGGATCTCGTGGGTACAGAAGGTTGCGGCGGTGGAATTAGGTTTTTGGCTCCATATCTGATAGTTTGGGGGTACGTTGGTATATATAGGAGGAAGGAGTACGTCGGTGGAGCAAAGGAGGGCCCACGAGGCAGGGGGCGCGCCCTAGGGGGGCGTGCCCTAGGGGGCGCGCCCTCCACCCTCGTGGCCACCTCCCTCCTTCCTTGACGGGGGTCCAAGTCTCCTGGATCTTATTCGGTGATAAAATCACGTTCCGGAAGGTTTCATTCCGTTTGGACTCCGTTTGATATTCCGTTTCTTCGAAACACTGAAATAGGCAAAAAAACAGCAATTCTAGGCTGGGCCTCCGGTTAATAGGTTAGTCCCAAAAGTAATATAAAAGTGGAAAATAAAGCCCAATATTGTCCAAAACCATAGATAATGTAGCATGGAGCAATAAAAAATTATAGATACATTGGAGACGTATCAGGCATCCCCAAGCTTAATTCCTGCTCGTCCTCGAGTAGGTAAATGATAAAAAAAAGAATTTTTGATGCGGAGTGCTACTTGGCATAATTTCAATGTAACTCTTCTTAATTGTGGTATGAATATTCAGATCGGAAAGATTCAAGACAAAAGTTCATATTGACATAAAAATAATAATACTTCAAGCATACTAACTAGGCAATTATGTCTTCTCAAAATAACATGGAAAAAGAAAGTTATCCCTACAAAATCATATAGTCTGGCTATGCTCTATCTTCACCACACAAAGTATTTAAATCATGCACAACCCCGATGATAAGCCAAGCAATTGTTTCATACTTTGGACATTTTCAAAACTTTTTCAATCTTCACCCAATACATGAGCGTGAGCCATGGATATAGCACTATATGTGGAATAGAATGGTGGTTGTGGAGAAGACAAAAAGAGGGGAAGATAGTCTCACATCAACTAGGCGTATCAACGGGCTATGGAGATGCCCATCAATAGATATCAACGTGAGTGGGTAGGGATTGCCATGCAACGGATGCACTAGAGCTATAAGTATATGAAAGCTCAACAAAAGAAACTAAGTGGGTGTGCATCCAACTCGCTTGCTCACGAAGACCTAGGGCATTTTGAGGAAGCCCATCATTGGAATATACAAGCCAAGTTATATAATGAAAAATTCCCACTAGTATATGAAAGTGACAAAATGACAGACTCTCTATCATGAAGATCGTGGTGCTACTTTGAAGCATAAGTGTGGTAAAAGGATAGTAACATTGTCCCTTCTTTCTTTTTCGATCATTTTTTTTATTTGGGCCTTTTCTCTTTTTTTTTCTTTTATGGCCTGTTTTTGTCGTCCGGAGTCTCATCCCGACTTGTGGGGGAATCATAGTCTCCATCATCGTTTCCTCACTTGGTACAATGCTCTAAAAATGATGATCATCACACTTTTATTTTTCTTACAACTCAACAATTACAACTCGATACTTAGAACAAAATATGACTCTATGTGAATGCCTCCGGCGGTGTACCGGGATATGCAATGAATCAAGAGTGACATGTATGAAAGAATTATGAACAGTGGCTTTGCCACAAATACAATGTCAACTACATGATCATGCTAGCAATATGACAATGATGGAGCGTGTCATAATAAACGGAACGGTGGAAAGTTGCATGGCAATATATCTCGAAATGGCTATGGAAATGCCATGATAGGTAGGTATGGTGGCTGTTTTGAGGAAGGTATATGGTGGGTGTATGATACCGGCGAAAGATGCGCGGTATTAGATAGGCTAGCAATGGTGGAAGGATGGGAAAAGTGCGTACAATCCATGGACTCAACATTAGTCATGAAAAACTCATATACTTATTGCAAAAATCTAGAAGTTATCAAAGCAAAGTATTACGTGCATGCTCCTATGGGGATAGATTGGTAGGAAAAGACCATCGCTCGTTCCCGACCGCCACTCATAAGGAAGACAATCAATAAATAAATCATGCTCCGACTTCATCACATAACGGTTCACCATACGTGCATGCTACGGGAATCACAAACTTTAACACAAGTATTTCTCAAATTCACAACTACTCAACTAGCATGACTCTAATGTCACCATCTTCATATCTCAAAACAATTATCAAGCATCAAACTTTTCTTAGTATTCAACGCACTCAAAAGAAAGTTTTACAAATCTTGAATACCAAGCATATTATTATAAGTAAGAAAATTACCATGCTATTTACGACTCTCAAAATAATCTAAGTGAAGCATCAGAGATCAATGGTTTCTATAAAACAAATCCACCACCGTGCTCTAAAAGATATAAGTGAAGCACTAGAGCAAAACTATATAGCTCAAAAGATATAAGTGAAGCACATTGAGTATTCTATCAAATTCCAATTCATGTATGGCTCTCTCAAAAGGTATGTACAGCAAGGATGATTGTGGTAAACTAAAAGGCAAAGACTCAAATCATACAAGACGCTTCAAGCAAAACACATATCATGTGGTGAATAAAAATATAGCTCCAAGTAAAGTTACCGATGGAAGTAGACGAAAGAGGGGATGCCTTCCGGGGCATCCCCAAGCTTTGACTTTTTGGTGTCCTTATATTATGTTGGGGGTGCCATGGGCATCCCCAAGCTTAGGCTCTTGCCACTCCTTGTTCCATAATCCATCAAAAGATTTCAACCAAAACTTTAAAACTTCACAACACAAAACTCAACAGAAATCTCGTGAGCTCCGTTAGCGAAAGAAAACAAAAGACCACTTCAAGGTACTGTAATTAACTCATTATTTATTTATATTGGTGTTAAACCTAATGTATTCCAACTTCTCTATGGATTATAAACTATTTTACTAGCCATAGATTCATCAAAATAAGCAAACAACACACGAAAAACAGAATCTGTCAAAAACAGAACAGTATGTAGTAATCTGTAACTAACGCAAACTTATGGAACTCCAAAAAATCATCCAAAATATTAAGACCTAGTAAATTTGTTTATTGATCATCAGCAATTGGAATCACTATTTTATCACGTTCTGGTGATTTTTAACAATTGTTTTTGTCAACAGAAAGTTTCTGGAAATTACAGCAAGATCAAATAACTATCATCCAAGAAGATCCTATAGGTTTAACTTGGCACAAACACTAATTAAAACATAAAACCACATCTAAACAGAAGGTAGATGAATTATTTATTCCTAAATAGAAACAAAAACAAAAAAACTAAAATAAAATTGGGTTGCCCCCCAACAAGCGCTATCGTTTAATGCCCTTAGCTAGGCATAAAGCAAGGCTAGGTCTAGGTATTGCCATCTTTGGTAGACAATTCTTCAATGAGACATCTACCTTCTTTAGAAATTTCTTTATTTTTAGTAATTATCAAAATTTTAGGCACAAAATCGAAAAACTCCTTCATAGTAAATGGTTCCTTAATGATAGCAAAAAGATCGGGGTGAATATTTATAGATTTAAGATCCGCAGTTTCCTTACTAGAGGATTCACCCTTATTTTTAGGGACATACATAAGCTTGAAAATTTTAGTAGGAGGATTTGGAGTATTCTTTACGGAAGAAAAAGCGGTTCCCAAGTTGGTAATGATACCCTCAAGTTTATCGATTCTAGTGGAATCTTGATTTATTTTCTCATTAACTATGGGTTCCTTCTCCTTAATATTTTTCAATGTTACTCCTACCTTAGATCCATATTGGGTAATTTGATTGTGGATATTTTTATCTACATTTTCAATTAACTCAACGGTGGTAACTTTATTTTCAATAATTTCAAGTCTTTGCATTACATGCTCCAAAGTTAACATAGTTCCATTAACCAAAAGAGGTGGCGAGCCAAATAAATCTATCATAGCATTATAAGAGTCAAAAGTATGGCTACCCAAAAAATTCCCTCCGGTAATGGTATCAAGGATATATCTATACCAAGGATTAGCACCAACATAAAAATTGCGGAGAAGAACCGAAGTAGATTGCTTCCTGGTAGATCTATTTTGAGCGTTGCAAATTCTATACCAAGCGTCTTTTAGATTTTCTCCCTCCCTTTGCTTAAAATTAAGAACTTCATTCTCGGGAGACAACGGAGAAGATATAAGACTAGCCATGAAGACAAGCAAACGGAAAAGAGAGGGCGAATAAAACGGCAAGGGTGAAGTGGGGGAGAGGAAAACGAGAGGCAAATGGCAGATAATGTAATGGGAGAGATAAGGGATTGTGATGGGTACTTGGTATGTTGACTTTTGTGTAGACTCCCCGGCAACGGCGCCATAAATTCTTCTTGCTACCTCTCGAGCACTGCGTTGGATTTCCCCGAAGAGGAGATGATGATGCAGCAAAGTAGCGTAAGTATTTCCCTCAGTTTTTGAGAACCAAGGTATCAATCCAGTAGGAGGCTACGCGCGAGTCCCTCGTACCTACACAAAGCAAATAACTCCTCGCAACCAACGCGAATAGGGGTTGTCAATCCCTTCACGGTCACTTACGAGAGTGAGATCTGATAGATAATATTTTCGGTATTTTTGATATAAATATGCAAGGTAAAATAAAAGGTAGAGTAAAAAAGCAAAGCAATAATAAAGTGATGGAAGATTGATATGATGAGAATAGACCCGGGGCCATAGATTTCACTAGTGGCTTCTCTCAAGAGCATAAGTATTCTACGATGGGTGAACAAATTACTGTTGAGCAATTGACGGAATTGAGCATAGTTATGAAAATATCTAGGTATGATCATGTATATAGGCATCACCTCCGAGACAAGTAGACCGACTCCTGCCTGCATCTACTACTATTACTCCACTCATCGCCCGCTATCCAGCATGCATCTAGAGTATTAAGTTCAAGAAAACAGAGTAACGCCTTAAGCAAGATGACATGATGTAGAGGGATAAATTCATGCAATATGATAAAAACCCCATCTTGTTATCCTCGATGGCAACAATACAATACGTGCCTTGCTGCCCCTACTATCACTAGGAAAGGACACCGCAAGATTGAACCCAAAGCTAAGCACTTCTCCCATTGCAAGAAAAACCAATCTAGTAGGCCAAACCAAACTGATAATTCGAAGAGACTTGCAAAGATAACCAATCATACATAAAAGAATTCAGAGAAGATTCAAATATTGTTCATAGATAATCTTGATCATAAACCCACAATTCATCGGTCTCAACAAACACACCGCAAAAAGAAGATTGCATCGAATAGATCTCCGCGAGAGAGGGGGAGAACATTGTATTGAGATCCAAAAAGAGAGAAGAAGTCATCTAGCTACTAACTATGGACCCGAAGGTCTGAGGTAAACTACTCACACTTCATTGGAGGGGCTATGGTGATGATGTAGAAGCCCTCCATGGTGGATTCCCCTTCCGGCGGAGCTCCGGAACAGGCCCCAAGATGGGATCTCGTGGGTACAGAAGGTTGTGGCGGTGGAATTAGGTTTTTGGCTCCGTATCTGATCGTTTGGGGGTACGTAGGTATATATATATTAGGAAGGAGTACGTCGGTGGAGCAAAGGGGGCACACGAGGCAGGGGGCGCGCCCTCCACCCACGTGGCCACCTCCCTCCTTTCTTAACGGGGGTCCAAGTCTCCTGGATCTTATTCGGTGAGAAAATCACGTTCCTGAAGGTTTCATTCCGTTTGGACTCTGTTTGATATTCCGTTTCTTCAAAACACTGAAATAGGCAAAAAACAGCAATTCTGGTCTGGGCCTCCGGTTAATAGGTTAGTCCCAAAAGTAATATAAAGGTGGAAAATAAAGCTCAATATGGTCCAAAACAGTAGATAATGTAGCATGGAGCAATCAAAAATTATAGATACGTTGGAGATGTATCACCGGTGTCCATATACCATGCGGGATCAATCGGGTATGACGGCGTAAAACCTTGGTCGACGTGTGTGTCCTTGCCCATGGCGGCAACATGGGCAGCAGGAGGGCCAAAATCTGCCATGGCAAATTGGCGCTCATTGCCTTTGCCATCATTACCGATGCCGAGGAAGCTTCGCTGAAATTGTTTGTGGCACTTGGAGGCGAGGTGCTTTTCACGACCGCAGAGCTGGCACCGCACGGGGCCCCCACCCGAGGTCGACGCAGGGGGGTTGGCAACCCGGGCGGCCGAAGGAGATGCAGGCGGGCGCTGTCCGCGCGATGCCCAAAAGGCCGCTGGCTGGTCGGCGATAGTGGCGATGGAGCGGCGAGCCTCGATGCATTGCTCGGTGAAGAGCAGGCGGGAGAAGAGCTCGTGCGGAGGAAGCGATGGCTTGGCGTTGTGGACGGCCTCAGCAAGGTTGTCGTACTCGGCGTCGAGGCCCTTGATAACGTAGCTGGCGAACTCCTCATCACTCAGCGGTCGACCAATAGAGGTCAGTGTGTCCGCCAAGACCTTGATTTTGTTGAAGTATGTGGTGGCAGATGAGTCCAGTTTCTTAATGTCATCAAGCTTGCTGCGAAGAGCCATCGAGTGGGCGGTGGAGGTCTGGGTGAACGCATCCTCCAGAGTCGTCCACGCATCCAAGGAGGAGGCAGCAAAGAGGCAAAGGCCAGCGACCCCGTCTCCCAAGGAGCCCTGGATGGCGGAGAGGGTCGCCTGGTCTTGCTGCACCCACACACGGTGCACCGGGTTGATTGCCGGGCCGTGAACAGTGGGAATAACCTGCGGCGAACACGGCAGGGAACCATCGACATAGCCAAGGAGGGAGCGGCTGCGGAGCAGCGGTAGAACCTTGGCACGCCAAAACAGATAGTTGTCAGGCATGAGGCGAGTGGTGATCAGGTTGTCGAAGTGAAACGGCCCGGAGGACACGGCGGCATTGGTGGCAGGGACAGCGGACGCCGTAGTGGCGGTGGGTGCCACAGTCGCGAGCGGGGCATCGGAGCCCCCGAGGCCGTCGGCAGGATGGCGAGTGTCGGGGACGAACCAGCAAGGGCCGCGGGTGGCGCCATCATCGTGACGGTGGAGATCGCCACCATCGAAGTCGTGGGAGATGGCGGGATCGGAGCCGAGAACATCGAGCCGACGGTGGTAGTGCCGAAAAATTGAGGCCTCGGCGAAGCACCGGCGTGAGCGGGTAGGTTGAGGAGGGCGGCAAGCGTCGCGGGGATGGCCCCGGAGCTGGCGGCGCCCGAGGCGGAAGCGGTCATGGCAGCGGTGGCAGCGGCGGCCCTAGAGTTGGGGGCACGGCGGCGGCGGCTGAGGTGGAGTAGGACCTAGGGTTAGGCTGATACCATGTCAAATATAGGTTTTGTGGGAACTGGCTCAACCCTCTATAGGGTGTCCTATCACATACAGATTACACAGTTGGGCTACGTTACAAAGTCTAACAAGCTCGGCTACATCGCTCATGGTGGCGAGAACCACGCGTGCACAAAGAAGAGGCGACGGAGAGATGAAAAAAAGCGGTTCACGTCTGTAAGGGAAGAAAGAGGAAACATGTGGCTCACGTCCTTGCATTGTATTTTTTAACACAGTACAAACGCAAACGCTTATATACATGCGCATACACTCACCCCTATGAACGCACACACACACACCCTACCTTGTGAGCACCTTCGAAATACTGAGCCGGCATATCATCTTGAAATTTATGAAGTCATCGTAGGCACCTCGCCATCGACGGGAACATCTCCTCCCACTAAATGCGCATCACCGGAAGTCCTGAAATAAATCCAGGAACAAATGCGAGCACCGGGATTTGAACACTGGTGGGCTGGGGATACCACAGTCCCTCTAACCATCCAACCACAGGTTGGTTCGCCTTGCGTTGTAGTTAAGGTGATAAGGATGGGCGGTCGGTGGGACCAATGGGACGCGACTGAAATCAATCGGGCAAACATAATCATTTTCCTAAAACTTAACTTATATGCAACCAAGCTAACTAGCAATTGGCTCCCAATTCCATATCAATATCTCATGTTCTCATGAATGCTGCTATGCGAACGAGATTTTTTTTCAAAACAATGACGTATTTTATAGCAAATTTGAAAACTATATGACTTAACGCACAAAAATCAATACTATGACCTCGCCGGCCTCTGGGTGGCCGAAGAGAAGCTTTTCGACCTACGGTTGGCCGAAGAGGGCTCTTCGGTCACCAGTTGGCCGAAAAGAGACACGGGTGGGCCGAAGAATGCCTTTTCGGTCGACGTTTGGCCAAAGAGGACTTTTTGGTCAGGGGTAGGCCAAAGAGTCCCTGGGCGACATTACAAATTAAAACATAGTCCAGACAACATTACAAATAGGCGAAAGAGAAGAATACTCATTTCAACACCTTGAAATCTGGTATACTCGGCAATCTTGTGTGTTGTATGTTAACATAAGTGCCGGAATTCCTCCTTCAGTATGTCCAGGAGACGGACAACATTATCAATGAGTCGAAGAACGTCTCAAACCTTTCCTCCATAGCCTTCTGCTTAGCCCTTCAAGGCTTTCCATAAGGAATGTTATAATTCCATCGGACCTTCACTGCTGTCTGGATGTGTTTTGCTTCCATATCTTTCTTCTCCACTATCTCAGCATACATGAGTTGCGCAATGAGAGTTGAAGTCAAGTTTGGATGATTCACCAGAAGGTTTTTCTCACACAATTATGTGGGACGGCATCAGTGACAACTCAGTGGATGTCATACTTCGGCACGTGCCCGTGGACCTTCCTAGGACAACCTGTTTCAACCTCCCCTTCCTCATCCCCATTAGCAAAACTAGAATCAGCTAATATTATCGACTGACTACTTGCCCGGTATTCTGACCACAAACATTGTGTGGCACGTAGTCTGACTCTTTCTCGGGTTGGCTAGCATCCACATCCGGAGGCTGTGACCCGGATAAATCAATCTCGTTAGCCACTTGACTGCCCTGGCCGGGTTCATACCCCACGTGCAATTGTACGGTATTCTGCTCCTTCGGCACAGGTTGCACTAGGGAATATGGGTGGATTCTTCGGTCCCGGCAACGACTTAATAGGGTCAACCAATGCTGGCTCTTATCTATCGACATCAACTCCCGCTTGATATTTTTACAGGATTTGGTCCACAATGCATGAATACTGATGGAACATACTTCAGGATCCAGCCCAAAACTAGTAGTCAACCACTACTTCAACTGTCTAATGTCTAGTCTGTCCGGGTCTGAAAGTGTCATGACACCATTTTTAAACTCGGTAAGATCAACCCCCAACTCATTATATCGAACATTACCAGGGCCATAGTAAACAGTCAAATTTACTGATTCAGACATTTTTCACCTGTCAGACATTGCCATCTTCTCATTAATCTCAACGGACAAAATTATTAACCGCTACACTAACTATTCGCTAAAATGCCACCATAGACAAATTAACACTAGAAGAATGCAATATGACTTGTCTACACTAACTAAACTGTACAACTCAGAGAAAATTTCTGACAACACGGTTATACCTTCGACTCGTGTATCCCCGGCTTCTTGCTCCTCTCTTCAACTCAGCAACACTGACCACCTCGCGGAGTACTTGCACCACCGGACAACACCACCGCTGCCCCCACGACTTCCGGAGGTTCAACTCCGAAAACCACCCCAGCCGTACCTCCTTCTCACCACCTCCTCCTCACCACCTACCAAGCGGCACCTCCTCTAGCCCACCATGGTTCCTCCTCACATGTACGCACAAAAACAAATGACCGTAGGCCGCCGGGAATTGTGACGATCTACTGTTTTTGTGGCTTGGATTTGAAAATGGATGCAAACCGAAGGAGATCGGCGTGGGGTGGAGACAGGGCAGCCCAAGGGCGGAGCCAGGAATTTTCGCCATTGGGTTCACTCAATGGCTCATTGTAAAGTTTGTTTTGCGGGGGTTTAAAGATTTTATATGAATCAATGAAATGTGAAGTCTAATTTTACACCATCTTACACCAAATGTATAATACTAAGTAACAGCATGACGAATGTGAGGACAACATTTTTGAACTTGAGCTTATCTACACCAGCTACGAACAGTAAATTAATACAGAATACTAGATATTTTTTTAAAAAAATACTGATTATTTCATGAAAGATGTTTGAGTATTCTAAGTGCCCGTAAAAACTTGAGCCGGAATGACATTTGGGAGTACTGGAGAAAATAAACAAAATCAGACCTCTAAAAAATCTTCAAAAATAGAAATTTGGAGCACTGATTTTGTTTTTTTTTGTGCAGAGGGCACCACGGAAGTCACTTTGGAAGGAAACTTTACATGCATCTAGAATATTGACCGTTTTCGATGTCTAGAAATTTCAGATTTTTTAATCCTGTTTGCTATGTTTTTTTTAGAATTTAGTGTTCATCTCTGGGAGTAGATGAGCTCGGGCTGAAATAGCAATTTTGATATTATATCAGTTATCCGGTGTTCTGCTACTATAAAATTTGAAGGGTACACGATATATAAATGCGCTTTTCCTGCGTTTAACTGGTGGCCTCGGTGTGCCTGCATTATTATCTGAATCTGGTGATCGATTTCTCTTTAAGAAATAATGATCCATAACCTAGATCAATCGAAGTACATTGAATAAGTAATTAGAAGACGATATGCACAACATAGACGAGATGTCACCCGTAAAAAAACATAGATGAGATGTGATGATGTGAGTCATTACCTCAAATTTGGTCCACAAAACCGACAGGCTTAGCGCTGGTGATGTAGGCGAGCATGAAAGATCAAATAGATCGCAGAGTCAAGGAACCGAAAGAAAAGACGAAAGGTCTGCGGCGGCTGGCGGCTGCCCCTGTAAAAAAAGGAAAGACCATCCAGGACTAGCCCATGGAGGTACAGTATATCTTTACCTAATATTAAAAGACAGAAGCTTTCATAGTTCTCTATATATTATCTCTTTATATCCATTGATTTTATGTTAACGATGAAAGTTGACGGCTGGGATTTAAAAGAGCCGTCCGCTTCGATCGTCGTACGTCTTTGATCGGGCTGCCTGGCACTTGCCACATTGGCCTTCGAACATGTGGATCCATCATTGTTTACATCGCCCACGTGACCCCTTGCTAAATTCTTTTTTCCATGCGTTACATACAAGAGAAAAATGGATAAAAAAAGCGAAAATCACTAATTAATGAGTATTCGTTGCAAAGAACACTCCACTTTACCAGGTCGCGACAAGTGGTGCACATGCAGCACGCCACTTGTTGCAATCTGTGAGTTTTCGCTTTTTTCGTAGATCCGTTTATTCAAAATGTTTTATCTCTTAAACCGTGCGTCCAAATCTCGAACCGTTTTCACCATTGGATTCCTCGCGTCGAGATCTTCAAAACTAGATCCCATGTTGATAGATTTTGACAAACTTTTTTTTTACGAAAAAACCAAAAAAAACCGGGCAAAAAAACCAAACCGGGAGCACGGTTTTTTCCCTTTCCGAAAAAGGCACGCCCGTGCCTCTCGCGAAATCACAACCGTGCATCTCGTGGAAACAAAACCGTGACTCTCGTGAAAGAAAAAAAAACAGAAAACGCGTTTTTTTTCGTTTCCGAGAGGCACGGCCGTGACTCTCGCGAAAGCACAACCGTGCCTCTCGCGAAAGCAAAACCGTGACTCTCGCGAAAGAAAAAAAACAGAAAACGCGTATTTTTTTTCCCTTTCCGAGAGGCACGGCCGTGACTTTCGCGTAAGCACAACCGTGCCGCAAAACCGTGACTCTCACGAAAGAAAAAAAAACAGAAAACACGTTTTGTTTTTCCCTTTCCGAGAGGCACGGCCGTGACTCTCGCGAAAGCACAACTGTGCCTCTCGCGGAAGAAAAACCGTGACTCTCGCGAAAGAAAAAAAAACAAAAAACGTGTTTTTTTTCGTTTCCGAAAGGCACGACCGTGACTCTCGATAAAGCAGAACCGTACCTCTCGCGGAAGAAAAACCGTGACTTTCGCGAAAGGAAAAAAACAAGAAAATGCGTTTTTTCGTGAAAAAAAAATTCGAATTTTTTTTTGCTCGAGAAGCTAAGAAAGACCGGGGAGAAACCAAAACGTCAAAAAACCGTTTAAAAAGCCGAAAACGCGTGCGGAAAAATAAAAAAGCAAAATCCGAAGGAAGCGTCCAGAGCGCGACACGTGGCGAATGGCTGAGAGCGCGCCAAGTGACGCTGATCGTTGCGAGACTCCCCAAGGAGCGCTCGTTAACTAGTTGCTCCCATAAAAAGGAAAGGCCTGACTGTATCGGACATATCATCATATCCAACGCTTGGCCCAACGAAACAAAAACCACCAAGCCCAATCGCATCGTCCAGTCGTCCCCCACCTGCCTGACCTCAAATCGCCCCGTCGCCCCCGTTTGACTGGGTAGGCAGTCGCCATGAAGCTGCGCAGCCACCGCCGACCTCCTCCACCTCCTTCCCCCACTGGCGCGCGTGAGAAGGAATCGGATCCGAGTGGAGCCCTTCGATCTAAATGAGGAGGAGCGCCTATTGAAACAAGATGATGCGCAGGTTGCGGAGAGCTACGGCGGTAAGTGTCTGCACATAACTTGAAGTGGCATGGAGCAAAGCTTGTGACGATGCAGCGTCCGATGCTGCTGTTGCCCTATCGCATGTTATGGTGAATCACGCCTGGCTTTAATTTTATTTCGTCATCTGCTATCTTTTCCCTCGGGGTGACTAATTGGCCGTCAGTGCATCTGTTCTTCTCTCCCTTGCATGTGTTATTCTTAATAAATATTATTTTATTTGTAAAATTGATGGCTGATTCGTGCAATTTGATGATTTTGAATTGTTCACCCGTTGCAAGGGCTCTACTGATGAATTTAACACTGTAGTGTCTCGCCCCTGTACAGGCACCGCCTGCCTGCTGGTGATCGCTCTTTTTTTCTTCCTTTTGCTCCCATCCCTTTTCTTGGATCTGTATCACTTCCCTGCACATTCCTGAACTTCAATGCATAGGCAGAGCTCCTGCCATTCCGTGTCAAAAAGAAGGGCTCTTCCTGATTACTTCCGAGCTTTTGGTTTTACAAGACAGCAGAACATGGCAAGTTGCTGGGTTGATTCCTTTGGAGGTTAGCTAGCTACACATGGATACTCGCCAGATGAAAACCTCATATACCTATTAACCTTGCAGACTATCTTGTTTTTTTTTTTTGATCGAAAGGGGTTTCCCCCCGCTCCATTTTATTATTAAGCGGAGCTGCAGACTATCTTGGTTACTGGTTAATCCTATTTGATGATTGCAGGAAGGCTTTCAGGCCAGCACATGAGTTCACGTCTACAGGTATGCATGCACATGATCATCCAAAGTAGATGTTTATACATCAATTGTTGTGATTACTTATGTGCTAATCGATCTGACCAGTCATTTAGCACTATGCTGATTGGGTCACTGTCAACTGACCAAAACCATCACTGGCTACACGCACTTGAGTTGATTGGATACCATACAACGTTCTGATGCAGAGCATTGGTGCGTTCTTGGACTCTCTATGGTTCTGTTACATATTATATAACATAAGTTTACTTCTTTTGCTTCTTTGAAAGCCAAGATATTTCTTTAGCAATAGTTGGTTGTGCGTGTGATCTTACCTGGGTGTGTTATGCCAGAAATTCCTCAATGCTGTGCCTCTTCTGTAGTGGTTGGTGCACATAATTTTGTAGCAAATCAATGTACCAAAGCACGTGTGTTCCAGAAATTTCCTTTTAGAATTTTCAGAATAACTTAATGCTTATTTTTTTTAACATTTTGTTAGAGCCCAACACCATTTGTTTACCTAATTTTTTATAGATAAACATGATTATTCGTACTTTATTTGTTGTTTTTAGTTAACTATAATTTGCAACCAGTCAATATTTTTTTTTCGTTAGCCTTTCAACTTCTGCATGTTGTAGTAATATGGAGAATAGGTTTTTAATTACCGTTTTAGCTCTTATATAAAGCAAGGACATGGGTGCGTGACCTGTTGAAATAGAGGACGTGTGTGTGAGAGGGAGGGGAGGGCTCAGAGTCATTTTTAGAGTCGCATGGAGTTTTTCTTCTGTCTTGGTCATGTTTAGAGTCGTGTGATGTTTTTTTATTCCGGTGCAACGCACGGTCATGTTTGCTAGTCTTTGTAGAAAGAATTCTCTAACGCTGTGTTTGGATGTCTGTATTGAAGGCCTATGTATTGTATTGGTTTCAATTCCAATTCAGACAGGAAATTGTAATGGACATGAATACGAATTCGATTGTTTGGATGTATATCGAATTGGCTCACGGAATCGTCCTGAGGTTTCAATACAGAATCGTGTTTGGATGTCAAACACTGGAATTGCATAGCAACATTACTATATGCATTAAAACAGTAGTTGTATGACTATAATTGGATGATTATATAGTAAAAATTATCATCAATTATTCTAGAAATCGAGGATGACATCATATAATATTGACACAAAAAGAATCAAAAATAATTTTACACCAACACAGTACAACACATATAGTTTAAATAGATGTCTCAAATTCTCAACAGCACATAGTTCCAAATGTAACATCACAATTGTTAAAATAAGTAGAAGTTGAACAGTACATAGTACATAGTTCCAAATGTAACAAACCAAATAGTTCAGATAGGCAATAATACATAGTTCAAGGAATCATAACACACCAAATAGTACATAGTTCCAAGAAGTTTAACAAGACACAGGAATCATAACTTCAAGGCAATAATAGCAGCCAAGCCTTCCTCATGTGCATGGGAAGCTCCATTAGAGCTTCAAACAAGCGCTCATTAAGAATCAACTTTCTGTAAGAGTGCAACATGTCTACTTCTGCCAACTCTGGTATCAACTCAAGTGCAGCAAGTATTTCAGAAGGAGTAGTAACCTTTGGCAATGGAAGTGGATCAGTTGTCTTCAAAGCATCCTTGAAAGTAGTCCTCATTTCTCCAATCATGCATATAATGGCATCACCTGTTCGTGGTCTCTTTGGTACCGTTTCTGGAGAGACTTCAATTGTTTCTTCTAGATCTGCAGCAGTCTCAGCAGCAGTCTCAGCACATGTCTTGGCACCTTCACCGTCCGCATGATCTTTTAAATATATGGTAGAGATGGCTTCCCAGTGCTTCACTACTTTGGTCTTGTAAGAAGCTAATGCTTTCTCCTTCTTATTAGCCTGCACAATACACCCATTAGAGAAGTAAAGTTGTTGCCCTGTTTTGTTACATACAAAAAAATAATTAAAAAATGCAAATGTATAGAAGTTACTGAAGGAAATATGTCCTAGAGGCAATAATAAAGTTATTATTTATTTCCTTATATCATGATAAAAGTTTATTATTCATGCTAGAATTGTATTAACTGGAAACATAATACATGTGTGAATACATAGACAAACAGAGTGTCACTAGTATGCCTCTACTTGACTAGCTCGTTAATCAAAGATGGTTATGTTTCCTAACCATGAACAAAGAGTTGTTATTTGATTAACGGGATCACATCATTAGTTGAATGATCTGATTGACATGACCCATTCCATTAGCTTAGCACCCGATCGTTTAGTATGTTGCTATTGCTTTCTTCATGACTTATACATGTTCTTATGACTATGAGATTATGCAACTCCCGTTTGCCGGAGGAACACTTTGTGTGCTACCAAACGTCACAACGTAACTAGGTGATTATAAAGGTGCTCTACATGTGTCTCCAAAGGTACATGTTGGGTTGGCGTATTTCGAGATTAGGATTTGTCACTCCGATTGTCGGAGAGGTATCTCTGGGCCCTCTCGGTAATGCACATCACATAAGCCTTGCAAGCATTGCAACTAATGAGTTAGTTGTGAGATGATGTATTATGGAACGAGTAAAGAGACTTGCCGGTGACGAGATTGAACTAGGTATTGAGATACCGACGATCGAATCTCGGGAAAGTAACATACCGATGACAAAGGGAACAGCGTATATTGTTATGCGGTCTGACCGATAAAGATCTTCGTAGAATATGTAGGAACCAATATGAGCATCCAGGTTCCGCTATTGGTTATTGACCAGAGACGTGTCTCGGTCATGTCTACATTGTTCTCGAACCATAGGGTCCGCACGCTTAACGTTACGATGACAGTTTCATTATGAGTTTATGTATTTTGATGTACCGAAGGTTGTTCGGAGTCCCGGATGTGATCACGGACATGACGAGGAGTCTCGAAATGGTCGAGACATAAAGATCGATATATTGGACGACTATATTCGGACACCGAAAGTGTTCCGGGTGATTTCGGAGAAAACCGGAGTGCCGGAGGGGTTACCGGAACCCCCTGGGGAAGTATTGGGCCTTAGTGGGCCTGAGGGGAGAGAGAGGGCAGCAGCCCAGGAGGTGGCGCCCCCCCCCCCCATGGGGAGTCTGAATTGGACTAGGGAGGGGGGCGCGGCCCCTCTTTCCCTCTCCCTCTCCCTCTCTTTCCTTCCCCCTCTTTCTTCCTAGTTGGACTAGGAAAGGGGAGTCCTACTCCCACTAGGAGGAGGACTCCCCCCTTCCTTTGGCGCGCCCCATAGGGCCGGCCGGCCTCCCCCCTTGCTCCTTTATATACGGGGGCAGGGGGCACCCTAGAACACACAAGTTGATCTTCGTGATCGTTCCTTAGCCGTGTGCGGTGCCCCCCTCCATGATATTACACCTCAGTCATATTGTAGCGGTGCTTAGGTGAAGCCCTGCGACGGTTGAACATCAAGATCGTCACCACGCCGTCGTGGTGACGGTACTCCTCCCCGAAGCTTTGCTGGATCGGAGCCCAGGGAGCGTCATCGAGCTGAACGTGTGCCAAGAACTCGGAGGTGCCGGAGTAACGGTGCTTGGATCGGTTGGACCGGGAAGACGTACGACTACTTCCTCTACATTGCATCAACGCTTCCGCTTCGGTCTACGAGGGTACGTAGACAACACTCTCCCATCTCGTTGCTATGCATCACCATGATCTTGCGTGTGCGTAGGAATTTTTTTGAAATTACTACGTTCCCCAACAGTTACCTCCAAATATTTAGTCCACACATCGTCGCTATCAATGGATAGCTTATTATTGACCCAATCCCAACCAAAACCGCTTTGAGAAAGGATCTTGTTAATGATTTCAAATTGATTGTCGAAAGTCCTAAGCCTTCCTAATATGTTGTTCTTCGCGATATCCTTATTGCACTTCTCCTTCACATTCTTGATAGCTGCACTGTACACATGTGCTTTCCATCCATTTTGTGAATGGTCACCCATGTTGTGATGATGAACAAGTACCTCAAGCAAGGCAGCGTCCATCTCATCATCCCATGTGACATAAGTCCTCTTTCCAGTACCAGTTCCTTCAGCCATGCTGCTACAAAGAATAACATTTTTGCACAAAGGAAAAAAAGTATTTTAAGTCAAATAAATGCTGAATGAGAGTGCAAATTTCGAGAAAATCCATCACATATATATTAATATGAAGATGATGCATGTACAAAAGACCACACAAGGCACCATCATGGTCAGCCGAGCTATCACACAAAAGACAATCAGCAAGCTACCATCATCACCTAGGCACTACCAATATGAGACAACCACCACCTAGGCACTACAAAAAATGAGACAACCACCACCTAGGCACATCCACTAACTAATCCACCATCAACTAACTACGCCATCTCTAATTCAGCATGCCTGAGAAGGTATTCAGCATACATGTCTTGCGATAATTGTTGCCTAAAGTTGGTCCATTCATTAGTGACTTGAACAGATGTAATCAAGTCAGTGTCGTCCACGGGCTCATGTTCCAAATTTGCTAGGTCAGCATCAACTTCTTGCAGCAATAAATCATCCATCATATGCTGACTATCCCTTGCAAAGTTGTGTAACACACAACAAGCATTAATAATTCGAAGCTGCAATGATTTATATTTAAATTAGCATGTCATACAGTCCATATGTTATTCAACACCATATGGATACTTGTTACCTGGTCCTTTATGTCAAAGAAAGATTGAATTCGTAGAATGGCCCATTTTTTCTTCCATAGGCCAAAAGTTCTCTCCACAACATTTCTAGCCCGAGAATGACGCAAGTTATACAACTCTTTGTCAGTTTGGGGTTGTTGTTGACTTGAGACCCACTCTTTCAAGTGGTACCTAGTCGATCTGAATGGAGCTAGAAAGCCAGGTCCATTGGTGTAGCCAACATCCACTAGGTAGTATTTTCCTATGGTGCAGCAATTAGATTTAGCTAACATTAACACAAAAAGAAACAAAATGCCAAGAGAAACAATCATACCATGAGGTATAACAAATGCATCTTGACGATCATTTCTCATTGCATCACGCAACACTCTGGAGTCAGATGCAGATCCCTCCCAGCCAGGTAGAACATAAAGAAATGTCATGTTCCAGTCAACAACACCTAGCATGTTAGTGGTGATATCTTGCTTTCTGTTCCTGACCTCCCTTCGTCAGCCGCAACGACAGAAACATCAACATGACACCCATCTAGTGCTCCCAAGGCATTTCCAAACCACTTCCATTTGTAATCATCCGGAGGTTCAATAGAAGGATCAGGAAGCTTGATAAACTTCCCGGTTAGGGAAAGAATGGCTGTCAACACATTCGAGAAGTGCCTACTGATAGTCTCTAAAGAACGCTTGTAAGTGCCACGCAACACTCTCATTTTAATACCATGTCCAGCCACCAACAAGAACATAGCAACCTTTTCTTCTACAGTGACATATACGCTATCTTCCAGACCACACTTCATACGCAACATCGTGCAAAGATCATGAAAATTCCTTTTGGTTAAGTGCCCATTGTACATTTCTTTCAGCAAGTACTTCCTATGAACATATCGAAGCTCTTCGTCACTAAAGCATCGCAAACTCTTCGGTACTCTCTGCGTACTAAGATAAGCTAGGCCAAGACAAACTGACTCAACATACATCGCTGTCAAGATGATCCTTTTCCTTTTTCTTCTTTTGTTCTCTTCGGTAATGGAAGCAATCAAATTCATTTGTGACATGCAGCTACAATGTAGATATATTATGTTAACTTTGGGCTAATTTCAATATAACCATGCATCATTCAAGATGACCATATGCATCAGACCACCACAAGCATTGAAGGTTCACAAAATTGTATGACCATGATGCATCAAATCATACATAAGCATGCATCAAATTCATCATAAGACAAGCATATGCATCAGACCACCACAAGCATAGTTCACAAAATTGCAGATTCATACCTCAGGTTGGCCTAGATGGCTTCCAACTTTTAATCCAACCTGCAACAAGAGGATACATCAGTGCTCAGCAAATCATTGACAAGAGGGCTGGGAAGAAAAGGAAACAGAGTAGGCTGCTTGGAGATAGGGAAGAATCATGGATGAAGAAGGGGCTGGCTGGACACGCAGAAGAAGGGGCGGCCCAGGAGGTGGTCCGAGGGAGAGGAGATGTGCACCGGCAGAGTGGTCCACCGCACGGCTGGAGAGGAAAGGAAGGGCCGGCGCCGGAGTGGACTGCCGCCGTTGGCTTCAGATCCGATCTGGCCACGGCGAGCAGGGCCAGAGAGAACGAGAAGGGGCAGCGCCGGAGGAGGGGAAGGGACGGCGGCAAAGGAAGAAGGGAAGGGGAGGCGGCGACCATACCTACGCTGGCCGGCGTGGTGGATCTGCGAGGGTGCCGCCGTCGATCTGCCTGGCGGCGGTTTCCTCTCTCGAACCCTCTGTCTCGTGGTAGGGGGAGGAAAGAACTGACGAAACGTTTTGTTTTGCGGGAGGGAAGCAATTCAGGCGAAATCAGAGGTCCAAGCCTCTGTATTGGCGCGATGGGTGGGCGCGTACGAGCGAAAACTCCAGCGTATTCGTTTCCGTTTCAGTGGGTTGTTTCAGAGTACATCCAAACGTCTGTATTAGGGTCAGCCCATTACCAAATCCAATTCAACAGCCTAATACGGACATCCAAATGCAGCATAAACACCCAGGTCTCCTCCGGACTCGTACCCAGGCGGGCTTGCTCGCACCTAGCGAGCCAAGACAGAGTGACACCCTGCTCTCGCTGCCCCTGTACACACGCACTTTTTTTTTTTTGAGAAATCTGTACACACGCACATGAGAATAGGAAACAGGGGCAGGAGGACACGAGCAGGCCTAGCAGGCTGGCACGGAAGGGTGCAGTGTGGGTTTTTGGACTTAAGCGTTGCCTCCTAAGTTAATGGGTTCAATCCTTATTTTTGATTGGGTTCAAGCACGTACGTATGTATACATATACCCGGCCAAAAAATATATCGTTGGGTTCAACTGAACCCAACGCTCGTGCGCTGGGTCCGCCCCTGTGGCAGCCAGAGGAAGAAGATGGCTGCGTCGGCTTTATCCGGACCTCTTCGGTCGCGGGTAGGCCAAAGATCTTTTCGGCCGCTGGTAGGCCGGGCTCTTTGGTCGTCGGTAGGCTGAAGCCCACCTCTTCGGTCGCCAGGCCACTGACAACTCCTTTTCGGTCCAGTTGGGGCACACTTCGGCCAATGGGAGGCTGAAGAGCCCACTTCGGGCAACCGCAGACCGAATAGCCCTTCTTCGGCCAACTGGAGGCCGACCGGGTGATATTTTTGATTTTTCTGCATCAGGGCGTATAGATTCTAAATTTGTTATAAAAATCATCACAGTTTCAAAAAATATATTCTGCGAACGATATAGCTCCGGCCGATTAACGGCCGACACAGTTGTCCAGCAAACTTCTATACCGCTATTGGACTGTCGTTTGCAAATTGACCACGAAACGTCATGTGCACAGCAGTTTTGTATTCTCATATGCCCTACGTATGTATACTTTCAACCCGATGCATGTGCGAGCTGTCAAGACATCAATCGATCGACGCAAGTCTCGGTCGCCAACAGAGTTCTTGAAGGAGTTTCACGTGATTAATGAGAGAGTTTCTCAAGATGAATGATGAATATACGTATAAGAGATTCCTCAAAATGATATATTATACGCAAGAAGCGACATTCTACAACGAGTGTTGGACATAGAATCAAAATAAAACAGTCGATTAGCGGTTGTAATTGCCAAACAAATAACTCAAGAATCCAAGTAAAGCTTATTGGACAACCATGTATATCTGAAATACAAGGGGGTTGGTAGAAATAAACACATAACTGAACAACGATTTCGCTCATTAGTAGTCTCGGATTCAAAAGGGTAATTGATAGAGTGCAGCTACACACAACCAACAAATAGTCTCACTACATATGCCAAGCATACTTTGAATATAAATCGTCTAAACTATCAACGTACACGTCGTCGTCTGGGAACAAACCAAACGGTACAGGGTACCAAGTTGGTATAAAATAACGATGTCTTGGTTCAGGCCAACCGTCATTCGCGCTACAAAATAAAAAGGAAGAAAAATTGGTTTAACATCATATAATTGAATCAGATTAATCAATGAGAGGGGTCTAATGGTTCAAGCTTTCAACTCTAGGCCTTGTTTGGGACCAACTTTTAGTGTTGATAAAAACTAGAGCACGACGCGCGCTTTGCCGTGCCTATTCTTCGGTCGTGGGTTAAGTCCCTTATGTTTATTTTATACACGGTCTATTTTGTTTGGTTGGTTCGCCGTGTGTAAGTCATTTAATTGTGCTATATAGCAGTGGCAATCATGTTCAAACTTTTTTATAAAAGTATCTGTCTAGTGGAAATTAATGAACAATTTTTGTGTGAGCTTCGTTCTACGCCCGAGCTTAATTTCTTGCTCAATGGTTATTACATATTACAAAATTGGAAGAACAGAATGGTAAATCTATAATCATAATTACACTCTGGTTGGATGCAAGAGGCCAAATTGCTAACTTCCTTCATGTTTCCCATTGACTCCTTGCTTCCAATGTAAGCACGCACGGCCTTGTCAGTGGTGTAGTACGTGCTGCAGAAGCAGCGTCCCTCGTCATAGAACTCCATGCCGAAGTTGTTGGATGGCTTCACCCGCACGCGGAAGAACCTCGTTTTTCTCTTCGGGATCTTCGGCCGCGGCGCGACGGTCGAATCTGGGCAGCTGCGGTGGAGTGGGAGCTCGGGCCGGGGCGGGGGCTTGGTGGCGGGCGTCGTGGGGTGGGGGCTTGGGGCGAAGGCTAGGTGGCAGGCGGCGGCGGATTGGGGCTCGGGGGGTGGGCTTCGCAGTGGTGAATCAGGCGGCGAAGGAGAATCGAGCGGCGGCGGCGGCGTTGGTGAATCGGGCAGCAGAGGGGGGTAGGGCTCGGGGCGGGGGCTTCAAGGCGGGCGACGGTGGATTGGGAGCTCGGGGTGGGCGCTTGGCGGGGGCGAATCAGACGATGTTGGTGGAGAATCGGGAGAGGCGGTGGCGAATCAGGCCCGATTCGAGGCGGGCGGCGGCGGTGGAGTCGCGGAACCGGCGGCGGGGGTGGTTGGCGGCCAGATCTAGCATAGGGCGACGACGGCATTGTGCGGTGGCTGGGCGGGCGGTGGCGGTGGAGTCGCGAAACCGACGACGGGGATGGTTGGCGGCCGGATCTAGCGCAGGGCGACGGCGGCATGGTGCGGTGGCTGGGCGGGCGACGACGGCATATCAGCGGGTGGCAAGAGAAAGAAGACGTACGGTGGGGAAAAATGAACAAGGGCCGGCGTGGAGATGCAAATTTGCATCTCCAGATGTTATATTTTACATCACTTGGGCCAGGTGATGTAAACTTTTTATATCTATATCATCTGTTGGTGGTGGCTTTTTAAACCTCGAAGATGCAAAAGTTAGTTCTTTTTTTGCATAGTACGCATGCATAACATTTTGGTCTGGTGAGGCATCCCTCCTGGCCGGTTTATAAATTGGCTCATAAGCATGAGATAATATGTTCTTTTTCTGTTTAATTAAGCATTAATTGTAGCATTAAGCGTTGCTTGCGGTAAATTGAGTTGTTAATTATTGACTGTGCAGCATATGGTATAGTGGCAAGGGGCATTACAAGGCTACACGTCGTGCCGTTAGTGTCAAGTGGACAAAAAGGAGATACACATTGACAAACGGGCCTAAAAATGCCCTACACAACCCCCAAGCCACCAGAGGCTAGGAGATCATGGAAGCTTAGTAACTAGACTAGATAGATATCAGAGGGAATTTTCAAATTGTTGAATTAGCACTCAAATTTCAGATATTGTTCCTTCATTTCCTTGGAGCATTCAAAGCAACATTACTCTCCATTGGTCCCTACTCTACTTTAAGGTGCATCAGTAAGGCCTTCGGGCTACTATATAGTCTCTACTGTTGGCTTCTACTCCCTCCGTAAAGAAATATAAGAGTGCTTAGATCACTACTTTTGTGATCTAAATGCTCTTATACATCTATACAGAGGGAGTAGCTAAGAATCCATAGATTGGAGCCCAAATGAGGAAAAGTGATCATCATCATGTCAACTGTGTGGGCCCTTTTTCATGTCCAAACAAGATATCCCTAAGTAATGTTGGGATGTTCTCAAAAAAAGTAATGTTGGGATGGTAAGGAGGTGAAAATTTGTAAACACCGTGGACGTTGTTGGAACACAAAAACCATGTACAACTACATGTAAATCAGGCATCAAAAAGAGCTTACACAAACCTGAACATTACACTATGACAAAAAAAGATTGGGCATACCGTTCTTCATCGAAACGTCTCACGACTTCTTGAATTTTTTCCCTCGGTAGGTACGGGGTTTCTTCATCATGGAAGAAATTCATACCAACAAAATTCCCTCGAGCATCAATAAGAGGCCCTCCAATTCCGGCCTGGACAAAGAAAAACATGAGTGACCAGAAAAAGGGGGTGCAAAAAAATATGATCTTTTCGGTTTCATCTCCATAAGAGTGGCTGAGTTTTTACGTTGACTCGCCAAGCCTATCACATACCAAAAAAATATGATATGTGTAATTAATTACAGATTAAGTTAAATATATTCAATGATGAGTTGATCATACTTCTAACACAAATAATTATTTTCCCTCATGTGAAACATGTGTTGGCAAAATATACCTCTCACAAGCAAGTTTGCCTTTTCTGTCAATTAACACCCCTCTTGAGGCCATTAGTTTCCGATGTTCAATGAGACGCCCTACAGCTAAAACCTCCATATTAGGGGTGAAAGAAATATGCCTCCTCAATCCCACTGCGGTAGAACCGCAGGAACCCATGATCTCTACAACCGCAACATTATAGCATAGATCATAATGTCTCAATGTCCCCGTGACTTGTTCTGTATTATTAAGGTACACTTCAATCTGCAATGATAAGGTTATAAACTGGTTCATAAACAGACAAACAAAAGGCACAAACAATGATATGCACTACCAGTGCCAACCTGCAAGTTATCATCAATCTTGTTTTCATCGCCAGAAATTTTAACCAAACTTGCTGAAGTAAGAATTCTCACGGGATTACAGTCTATAATTAGGCCTGTGCAAGCAAAACACTTTGCCTTTCCTGCACACATCATAATTTGGTCTTTAATAATCGGTGAAATAAGAGAAATAGAAGAGAGAATATCGCAACACAATCACCATTGAATGAAGCAAGTGAGACAACACATCCAGCCATAGTATTTGCAACATCTTCACTGAGTGTGCTCCAGATATTGTCCACGAATTCCTCTTCAAAAGAGTTAATCTCATGCATACCATCTGTTTAAAGAAACATGGCATGTCAGTTGGCACTCCTCAAATAAAGCGGTTGCAGCATTAAAGGCATACCCAGAAAAATTAACAGCAGCAGCTCGCCACCACATAACATAGCAGGTGGGCGGGCTGCGGCCTCGGCGGCGCACCACAGCCGCTGCAGGGCGGCTCGGGGCTACCCCTCGGGGTCCCGACATGGATGTGGGCTGCCACAGCGTGGTGGTGGCTCATGGCGGTGGTTTGGGTCGTTTCACGGCGGCGGACGGTCATCTCCGGCGTCGGCCCGTCGGGAAGCGGCCTGTTTTGGCCTTCGATTCCTCTCCTCGGCGTTCGGATGCTACCTTCGGCAAAGGGCTGGCCCTCTCCCAGCTGCGGTCCATCGCCTGTCTCGCGCCCGGTGCTGCGGGACTGATCTCCTCTCGCGCCCGGCAGCAGGACCGAGCTCGTCTCGCGCCCGGCAGCAGGACCGACCTCGTCTCGCGCCCGGCAGCAGGACCGAGGCCGTCTCACGCCCGGTGCAGCAGGACAGGACGATGGAGGCCAGTTTCGGCCGGCCTCTTAGGTTTCGGCGCTGGGGGTCGCCCAGGGGTGCGAAAGACGAGGCCTTTCCACTCGTCTCTTTGGTTGGAGTAGCGGCTGGTCTCGGGTGAGGTGGTGTCAAGGTCTTGGATGCCAGGGCGGCGGCCCTGGTGGTGGGAGCGCGGTGCTCGTGGGCGGAGCCCATAGCTTGGTGCTGCCGGGTGACCATGGCCGTGTGGGCGGCATGGTTGCCGGGGTGTGGTGTCCGGTGGTGGTGATTATCGGCCGGGGTGAAAACCTGCTCTATCTTCGAACGGACCGGCGGCGGCGAATCGTTCCCTTCTTGAAGGCGTCGTCGCGGCTTTCATTGCCCGTCGTGTTGCTTCAGGGGAAACCCTGACCCTCGTGTCGGGCGGTGGCGGCGCTCCAGTGTCGTTCCCTTCCTGAAGGCGCCGCCTTGGAGCACACGGTTCGCCGTATGCGGCTTCACCTCTTGGCGGTGGCGTGTTCACGGCCGAGATCTCCGGTTGCTCTTGTAGTGGTTGGGGTGGTGTTGCTGCGTTTGTACCGGGTTTGTTGATGATCTTTGCTTTATATATAAAGCGGGGCGAAAGCCTTTTTCGGTAACATAGCAGGTGGGGGACAACCATCACGTATTAAAGGTTCACTATAATCGTTGCATGAAATATGTACAACAAGGTGAGTCAATTAGCAAATGTATCTTATCACTAAGATGCAGGGCGCGCCTAGCGCAATGGTTGAGTCTTCCCACTTGTGGCCTGGAGGGTGAACCAGCCTCCCCAATCCTACCTTGTGTGGGAGCTTTCAGCACTTGATACGCCTTTTTTATATCGTATCGCTAAGATGTTGAAGTATACCACAAAAAGAAATAACTAACCTTTCAGCATGCCAGCATTTTGTGCCTTGGTTGTGATTGCCTCTTTTATACCAGCAACCACTTGACTACTTTCAACCCTACACGTTGTTCAAAAACACATCATGACTAATCCACTGAAAGACGAGAAGTCAAAAGAATATTAACAAATTGATTTATCAAACAGGGGCCAGAAAGGAGGAAGTAGGTTACAGTCTTGTATATAATTCACAACAAAACAGAATTGAGCAAACAACACAGCAATCTCCAGGGATGTCATGAATGTAAGTTCTAGTATCGATACTATATTTTTAAAGTTTAAACCAAAGTTTGATTACACTTTTAATTAGCAAAATTTATTAGCTCAGTTTAGTCTCCAAAGCAGGGCGGCATGCCAGGTGCTAATGGCACAAACGTCCAGGTTCACAAAATGCAAAGCAACTATGAGAACAGCAGAAAAAAGATGGAAATGTACCAAAGAAAACCCTACTGGGTAAATCTAAAATACAGTTTAGCACCCAAAACAGAAGATTCAAATCAGACAGGAATGTAGGGTAGCACAATGGGAGGACAAGCTAGCATGGTAAAGCCAAACAGAGAAGCCACAGCTTGTAAATACTGCAAGTCTAGAAATACCAACCTAACTGTCGTAAGGTACCCCAGGCATTCAAGAATTTTGTTCACTGGTGTGAACATAGTCTTTTGGCCACTTTGGAGGTTCATTCCAACAAAGTTCCCATCAAAATCAATAAGGGGGCACCCAATCCAAGCCTAGCATAAAAATAAAGTGACAATGAAAAATTTGCACAGGAAAAATGGGATCGATAGTATCTCAACTGATAATCCAGTGGGTATATGATAGATTTAAGCTATATACATCTAATTATTTCCAGCATGCAGAGAACTAAGAAAAACAGCACCTCACCATGTTCATTTCATATGTGGAGAGCATAAGCTCATAGACTCCATCGCTTGCATTGCCAATTACTGTCCCATTTGTGCACTTTAACATGCCTGAGTCGAAACAACACCCCACAGCTACTAACTTACTATTGGGCTCAAATTGCATGCCATGGCTACGACTGAGATGTGCTTCCTGAAAACCACATGCGCGCCTGATGTTCACAACAGCAAGATTATACTTGAAATCACAATGGTGTAACAAGCCAATGACAACTCGATTACTGGGAAGACGCACTTTAATCTGCATCGATAAACCAAGAATAGGTGAACAGGATGATAGTATATTCATAGGCAAGGAAAAGTAGAGAGAAGTTGACAGCACCAACCGTCGAGTTATCAGTGATCTCAGAATCTGAAGACCCAACTATATTAGCTGAAGTCAGAATACTTGTGGCATCAGTACATAAATTCTCAATAAATATTCCTGTGCATTCAAATAGCACTGTACTCCCTACAGATTATAATAGTTTCGACATTGATTACTGAAATACAGATATTGAAAATAATGGGCATGTAACAATATAATTACCAACGAATGAAGCAAGGGAGACAACACTCTCTGAGAGTTCCGACTCAATCTGTTTGGTGAGTTCACTCGAGGAACTTGAGGATTTAAGCAAGTTACCAAATCCATCTTCAAAGGTAGTAATATCTGGATGGATGGGTCCTAGTTAATTAAGAAAACATGGTACTGGTAAGCAATTGTGAGTGCTACAGCAGTTTTGCCGTGTAAAAATATTTGCAGGGAAATAAAAGGATGAAGAATCAGTGACTAACGTTGCGTAAGTACTGTTTTGCTAGCACTTTTCTTTTCATTAAGGCATCCTATGTCGTTGCTTCTTCGCTTGCGCTTGGTTTTCTGCATCTTCCCAACCCTGGGGTCAATGAAACAATCCAAATGCCCTTTTGAACAAGCAGAATATGGTTGTAAAAACTGTTATACTAGACACTAGCAGGTATCTGAAAATACAAGTAATTTTACAACAAAATCCCAAATGTGATGAATCGATATACTATGATGGAAGCTGTGTACAGAAAAAGAAACCCGGTGACATCAAACGCCTCAACTAACCTGAACAGAAAATGCAAAACTAGCTGAGATGACAGACAATTGCTAGAGGTAAGGTCATTTAGATATTGATAAGGGGCTGCTTGGATCCTTTGCCAAGAAAGAAATTGCCCAACTAGCCTTGCTGGCAAAAGCAAGGAACTGCCTGAGGCAAGGCGATCACGCACTGCAGGCTTGCAGGAGTGTAGGGGGTGGGTTAAAAGCCAGCAGTGACCCTAGCAACTTTGATACTCCTTTTATACAATAAAACATCAGCTCTAGTGACTGTGATTTTGCTGTCGACCTCTCGTTGTCTGTCCTGTTTTAACCTCCTCATTTTTATAATCTCATCTTCTACGTTTGTTAAAATTCACTGCAGCTAGCCAAATCACTTATTGGTGTATTTGTTAAATAAACTGATTTTTACTGTTGACCTGTTGTTGCCTGACATGTTTTTTTCAGGCCCCTCTTCTCTTGGAAGTACTGCACATATCTTGATCAAAGACTTCTCAAATTCAATGCAGTTAGTCAATGCACTTCACGTATACATTAAGTTTTAATAAAAAAAACAAGCACTTCAAGTACAATATGTCGATCCCGAAGATTTTTACTCAAATGAGTGGAGATGGGTAGGTACCTCGTAAGTTAAGAGATCAAAATGAACAACCCTTGCTTTGAACGACCGGGTGCAAGGGGACCAAACAACAAGCCTTGGAGGAACAACGCACCCTGACCGTGGTGGCAGAGGAGCGGCGGTGCGCTGGGTCCGGGCGTCAACGTTCCGGTGATGAAGAAGGGGCCGTGGAGGAGTAGAAAACGGATTCGGCGAGGAGAGGAAGGAGGGGGCGCCGCCGGGTTCCCTGGCACCGTCGAGGCGGCGGCGCCGGGAGAGACGGCAGTTTGTGTGGGGTTGGTATAGGGCAATGAGATGCAGTTTGGGTGGCAGGATCTTTATCTAACGGTCTAAACGATAACTCACACAGATATGATCTGAGGAGATTTATTATATAAGATAAGAGAATTATAAGCACGACAGAATGCCCGTTATTTCAAAAGAAATGAAAAAAAAATATCTCCAAGTTTCAGAAAAAAATCAAAACAAATTTTGTGAAAACTTATACATGTTCTTTACGGATCTGTAAAATTTCGTTCAAAAAAATACCGTGATTTGTAAGGTACACACAAAAAAAATTGCCGACCCAAGAACAAAAGAAGTCAGCCTATTTCCGTGAACGTATTTGTCTTTTCGGTCCGAGTATGAAATATTATTATAAAATTTGCACCGTTTGCATTTTTCGTCCAGATCTCCAATAACTTCGATATGCTGCATATTGGTTTTGTCTTAAATCAAACTTTGTATGTTTGACCATATTATTTTAATAAATAGCAACATCTACAATACAGTATAAATACCATATGAAAATGTGGATGACTAATGCACGTGAATGCCAAAGAGTCTTTCCGTATGAAAATATATTTCATGATGGACCTTTTTCTTCTACTTCCCCTGTTCCAGTATATAGATTTCTCTCAAAGTCAAACATAGTATGTTTGACCTAGACTTCAGAATAAAATATCAAAATCACAATACAGAATAAATAAAATATGAAAATACTTTGCATGATGGATCTATGATATAGATTTTTTTTTTCTAAAAACTTGGTCAAACATGCACTACTTTTTTGTGATGTAAACATGGAGGAATATAAACTTGGTCAAACTTCAAAAGACACGGTCGAAACTAATATACAAAGTAAAAAAGAAATGCAGCTGTTGTCCGGTATACTTAAAAGCCTGACTAGACAAAACCTCCTGCATCAAGTATGTTTCATGCATCGCTAAACATCTTTATCTATATCTATACCAATATAAAAAGACCTAAAGGGGCAGATTCAATTGATCTCGGCCATCCGATCACGTTAATCCAACCGTCTTTATTGTTCTGACGGTGAGCGACTAAACACGTTTAGCGCTAAACAATTCTGTCTCTTCTCTCATCCCTTTCCTCTCGCACGACAGGAAAGGAACCGCTGCACACACGAAAGGAAATTAACTACCGCACTGTCGGGGACGCCGGCTTGCTCTGCCCCAATCGTCTCGCTCCGCCCCAATCGCCTCCAACCGCCGCACCTTCACGATGCTGCCCCCATTGCACTGAGCCGCCGCACCCATCGCCTCAACCCGCCGTCGCCGCCGCTGCACCCATCGCCTCGATCCGCAGTTACCGCACCCAGTGCCTCGACCCGCCGACTTGTCGCACCTTCAACGATACCGCCATAGCATGAATCTAAACGTGGCTGAACGCATAGATAAAAGGGGTTCAGGACCCCCGGGTGCCATCGCACCTTTTCGGGGTTTCAATTTTTGTTGATAATCATTCACACAAATTTTCACTTTTTTAAAATGTTTTGCTATGCTTTCTTGCGTGGGTGCACTGACCTAGGGTGTAGAAAAACCAAGATGTACTCGAGCTACCATAAACTTCATATGTCTATTTGTTTTATATAGTTATATCTATGATATATTGATGTGAAGATAGCCAAATTATGAATGTAGTTCCCCATGTTTGCCAGACATGAAAAAACTACGGGGTTTGTTGTTAATTATAATTATCAGTCATTAATTTGCCTTTCATCTGACATGTTTCATGCTAATGTGCTTAAAAATTAATGTTATCCCACACCAATGTTCCGCCGCAACACGCAGGGCATTATCTAGTATACTTAAGAGCCTGACTAGATAAAACCTGCTGCATCAGGTAGATTTCACACATCGTTAATTGTCTTTATAAAAACTAGTAAAAGAGCCCGTGCGTTGCAACGGGAGAAAAAAAATAACTCACGCCTCTAATCCAATAATCATTACTCAAGACCTCCGTAGGTCCACGTTCTTTATTTGAATATGACATCAATGCCCACACAATCACAATGCGTTTGAATGTGTCAATCCTAATGCATCTCTCTCTCTCTCTGTATAAGATCAGAAATTTGCTTTCTTTGCCCCCTTGCCGTCACCTGCATGTGTGGTTTCAATTACTTTCTTTCATCTCCAATTTAGTTTTGTTGAGTTGTTCATTTTCTATCTGGATCTGTACCGATACAAAATAAAGACAAATCGTGCACTATTTATTAAGGTTGCACCCAAAACAACATTTAAAAAATGTTTAATAGATAAAATAACATAATATTTAGATTCTACACATTTTTTAATCAAATTTCATATATAACACGTTAAAATTGAAGTTACGGTTTAAAAGATATGACTATTTCTTGAGCGTGTATGTTAACCAAGATGTACATATAATCTTTGAGCTAGCATAAACTTGATATGTCTATTTGTTTTATATAGTTATATCTGATGATATATTTATGTGAAGATGGCCAAATTATGAATGTAGTTCCCCATGTTTGCCAGACATGAAAAAAATTACTGGGTTTGTTGTTAATTACAATTACCAGTTGTTAATCCGCCTTTCATCTGACATGTGTTCATGCTAACATGCTTAGAAAAATAATGTTACCCCTTACCAATGTCCCACCACAACGCACGGGGCATCATCTAGTATACTTAAGAGCCTGACCAGACAAAACCTACTGCATCAGGTAGATTTCACACATTGCTAAACGTCTTTATAAAAATTAAGAATGAACATCTTCTCTCCTCAGAATAGAGCATCTCTGGTCTTGTGGAATTGATTCAATGAAAAAGCAAGTGTATAGTTGCATCCATATCACTAAAAATGCTTTTATAAAAAAATTAGGCATGCACAAAAAGTAATTTAGGATCCAAAAGGAAATTCTAGTTACAAGATGTGTTCTTCCCAAAAACTAATTACTTGACAATATGTTATGAATTAATTAGGTAAAAAGGGATTTATACTTTATCATTGTTTCTACATAATTAAAAATTATTTTCCTATGTAAGCGTTTGACCCGGATAGCAGAGGGAGCCAATTTTTTATGTTATGTTGGGGCATTGGGTGGAGAACGGCGGAATAAAAGAAGAGAGCGAAAATTTTGCCATGAAAACAGGGTGGACAGCTACAAAAGTGCGGGCTCCATCTTCCATTTGGGTGGACCATCAATGTAAGAGTCCAACGTGTTTCGTGTCCAAACTCCCGGGAAGCCCCCATGTTTGGTTCCAATTTGCACGAAAAATTTGGTCCAGACCGCTCGGCGGACCGATAGGTCCGGACCGCGCGGTCTGAATGTATGCGGGTTGTCATCATGGGATGCCCTTAGCTAAACAAAACAAAAGGTAAAGGTTGCATTTCCTAACACTCATTTGCACGCCTACGTGGCCCAACATTGGGTCTTAGTGATGTTACCAGGTCTACGTGGCGTGACACACCGCCCTGGCCGGGCACGTGTTTTTTTAGGGATTCTGGGCACATGGTTTAGGCCCCGTTCGGAAGTTCTCCGCAGGCCAGCTTCCTAAAATCGCTCTGAAAAGCTAGCCGAACAGATCTGCTTCAAGAAGCAGGCTCCGCGGAGACCAGGAATACGCTGTGTGATTTTTTCGGAATTGAGGAGCAGGGCCATCCCAGCTTCGCGAAACAGAGGAGTAGAAGTTGATCAAATTTACATGAGAATGCCCTTCCGAAGTGAGGCTCGCGTACCGTTTCGATCGCTACAACCGGCCCTCGACACATCGAAGCAAGGAGTTGGTCGAAATTACATGCCACTGCCCTTCCGAAGTGAATCGCACGTACCGTTTCAATCGCTCGAAAGTGCTTCCCCAACCGAACTGGGCCAATATGACCTGGCCCAAAGCCTGGCCGAACAGGCCTTAGCCTGATTTTCTGGGCTACCAGTCCATGCGTACGTGAGGAGCGAATCATGTTCAACCGAACGAATCGCTGCTCCACCGAGAAGCTGGAAGCCAGCGAGAAGCTAGGAAGCCAGCTATTTTGAGAAGCTAGCAGAGATCCGAAGTCTAGCACAATGATGAATTTCAGAGCTTGAAGTGGTGGAACCAAATTGGTTGAGCACCAAACTGGCTGATCTCTCGTGGAACTTGGCAAGAAAGATGAAAAGAAAAGAAAATGACCAATCAAGCAATTGAAACTGAAACGATGGGTACATCGTGCACTAGCTTAATTAGCCTCCCTTGTGTCGATCTGAAACTGAAACTAGATTTCAGCGGACGACTCATCATCTCGTAGGGTTCACTGATCATCCTTGGACCTTGGGGCCTCCTCCCTCGGCCTTGGAGCCGGTCTCTGGCACGTTACCCCGGTGGGCCGTGATCGCCGCGTAGTACTCGCCGGCGGCAGGGGCGGGCCCAGGATTTCAAGAGTGTGTATTCAAAATTTCAAAGGCAGTTTTTTGAAAGTCTAAAGCCTTGTTTTGGCATATATAACCAATGAAAAAATAGCGTGCTACAGAAAATAGCGCCGCCCCTAAAAATATGCTATTAGCGTGCTATAGCGAGACATTGTATACTGATCAATTTAGCGAGCAAAATTCTCTACATGCTATAGCGTGCTATTAGCGGCGCTATAGCGCGCTATTTTTTCAGTGTATATAACGGATTTTAGTACTAGTTTACACAAATTGGGTAATACATATGGATATCACAGAATATAATATATTCATAGAATTGACCATAATTTCAAATTTCCACCTTATAGAAATACTAATTGTTCAAAGATTGAAGTGGCAACATCTAAGATATATAGAGATGGAAAATAAATAATGATAAAAAGCTGACAAATTACAGGTTGCCTGTCCTATCCTTGATGCTTTGAAAATGAGTTTATTTAACTAAGAATCTGCATGTTTGGCAACACTGGAGGAATTTTAGTTTGCTAGTCTGTTAGAGGGTATTCTCTTCAATAAACTATTTAGAAACAAGCTGAGAAGCATGAGATACAGAGAGAAATCAATAACCAAAATCTAATTAGCAAGGTGAATACATCTAATTTCGATGAACAGATCATATGTACTACTATGTGAACCTAGGGATTTAAAAATGAAGACCAATGTGTGCAAAGATCAGTACCAGAGAGAGGGGGCGATGGATGACGTACACGTACAGCTGGAATCTGGATGATGCGTCGCTCGCCCGTGGCTGCCGCCGGTTCGTGACCTAGATCGATAGTATTTGGGAACAGGGAAGGTAACTTTTTTTTCGAGGGAACAGGGAAGGTAACTGAACCAGCGATGGATGCATGACGTGCGCGCACGGTGCAGCCTGAAGCATTTTGGGCCTATGGGCCATGGCATGGGTGGTGAGGGAGGATTGCAAGCTGGGTTTTTGGGCTGAATTGGTTAGCTAGCACGTTTATTGCATCAGTTTCGTTTTTTCTTGTACATACACATGATGTACAGTATATATATACCTAGTTTTTTGGCAAAAATAATGGGTATTCAATTGAATACCCTTGAATTGAGGTGGGCCCGCCCCTGGCCGGCGGCTGCCCGTACCTTGTCACTGATCACGCTTCCCCATCGCATAGCGCTGCCTCCGCCCCCGTCCGCTCCTGTCTTGACCATGGAGCCGAGCTTGGGCTCGCCGAACATGCAGACGCCCTGGCGTGTCACGGCCGCCGCGTACTCGCCGGCAGCGCGGGCCTTGCCCTTGAGCACCGCCGCAGCCTCCTTGAGCCGCGGGAGCGGGGCGGCGTTGACCTTGGCGCTCTCTGCAACGGACGTCGCCGCCTTCTTCTCGTCCTTCTCCGGCGCCCTATCGGGGCACAGATGACGATGACATGTTATCATGCCCTCCGTGGACGTCGCACCCCGCGCCTCCATACCTGTCAAGGTCAAGAGCACTGCCCCGTCCTCCAAAGCCCGTGGATCAAATCCTATGTTTTTCTCCATCACCATTCACCAATGTATCACCACGTTACGCTACGCCGGCCGAGATCGGAAATTAATTTGGTGCTATAAGGCCTCGTATATACGCATATTTATATAGCTAGGGCCGATTGATGAATGATGAGGGAGCTCCGGCCTGGACTTGGAGTAAGGGACAAGAAAGAAGGAGATGAAACAAAAATAGTACAAAGTTGAGTCATCTATTTTGGAACGGAGGGAGTAGGAGTAGAACCAAGTGAAACTTTGGATAATTACGCAGGAAAAATAACATTTGCTTTCCGTTTAACCACAAATCTATTTGCATATTTCCGTCACCGGCCGTTACATTGCGGGGCACCCTTCTAACATGTCACTGGTCAACGGCGCCAGCTGGCCGATCAGGTGGGCTCGGACAGATTTTGGACCTGAATGACACACTTACCGCACTTCGAAGATGTGAATGCCGATTTTCATAATTTGAGGACCTATATGACACTCCTGAAGTAGTTCAGAGACCTACAATGCACTTCACTCCTAATCTTGAGGCAATGAAAGATAGACTCCAACTCCATCCCTGCATCAAACCTAGAATTATTTTACACTTAAAGGCAGCATCAGAATAGACTTTAGGACCTTTAATGAGAATATCAAATTTACGAGATTGACCCTGCATAGTAAGCTGATTAGAAGAGAGGTGGACCTGAGCTGCAATCTTGGGCCTAGAATGGCTTACCAAGTGATGAGATTCAACAGAATGAGAGGACAAAGCATTAGCAGCAATTTGCACATGGTGAGGTAGAGATTTTTTCCTATCAAAGAGAAATCATTTCTAGCCTTCCAAAGACACCATGATAAAGGCAAGGCAGATGATAAATGTTGAGGAGAGCAAGAATAATAGCATGCATATTAGTATGGTCCTGAAGTAAAACAGGAGCTCTAATGAACCATGGCTGATAGAATCATGCCGCTCTAGCAAAATCACATTGAAAAAACAGGTGAAGTTCATTCTCCTGCTGCATCTACAACAAAATTGAGAAGTGTGAACAGAGAAACGGCCAGCTAACCTACTTGTATACGACTTCTAATTCAGCCTGAATACGGGCTGGCACTAACTCCTGATACGTCACGGACACATACGTCCTGAACGGACCCAGTGCAACTCAACATGCAAAGCCAACTCCAACGTAGACTCCTAGTAGGACTCCAACTTGCACTAACCTTACTGCTAGTCTTACATAACTTAATTAACTCAAGATTATTTCTAACACTCTCTCCTTATTAATCTTGAGACACTTTGTCTTCTGTGCTTCTTTGATCTTGACTCGATGACGATCCGCTCCTTGTCGACTCATCTGTCTCGCACCACAACAAGTCAAATAGTTGGCCTGGTTGTTTGAACAAGTCGGACTTGGAGCCATGGCCGTCGTCGTCGCTCGGGTCCTTAAGGGCCTTGCGGCGGCGGCGGCGCTCCTTCCGAGACAGTCGGGGAGGGTGCATGCGTCTCTCCTCCTCGTCGTGATGCAGGACCGCGATGATCGAACGCCGTGTCGCCTCGCCCAGCAACTCCCACCCCACATCGGTGAACAGGCCGTCGAACTGCGGCGAGGGCCGGGGACAGGGTTGCCTTCACCAGAAGCTTCTTCCATCGATGACAGAGATTGATGGCGGAATCGTTCGTTCGAGATTATTGGGATTGGAGATTCAGTGAGGGGTATATATGGACGTGAGATGCCTCCGTGTGTGCGTATGTCCGAGTCGAGCCGGCCCCTCTGTTCCGTTCTGTTGTCGGAACGGACTGCATACTAATACTGATATACTGTACGAAAAGGTCGTCGCGTATATAGATATAGCTGCAATCTTGTAGACTGATACTGTACGTGTGTTTATAGTACGTGTGTACTCCCTCTGTAAACTAATATAAGAGCGTTTAGGTCACTATTTTAGTAATCTATACACTCTTATATTAGTTTACGGAGGAAGTACTGTAGTAGTACTACAGAAGAGGCTAACTAAGCCATTGGCTCGGAGTAGTAGTAAATTGTGTAGCAGTACAAGAAAGTGTGTAATTAAGCCATTGGTTCGGAATGAATCTTCTTGGCAGCCTCCCGCTTCGCCTGCACGTCCATGTCGACGTCGATGGTGTCGGTGGACTCGGCCCTGTACTTGTAGCGGTGGGCGAGCACGGCGAAGACGACGCAGTTGGCGGCGGCGAGCAGCGTGAGGAAGGCGTAGTAGTAGTCGAGGTGCGCGGCGTTGAGGTTGTCGGCCACCCAGGGGCTCCCCCGCCTGCCCGTCACCCTTGTCACCAGCGACAGGATGAAGCTGCTGAGGACGTTGCCGACGCCGTACGCCGTCAGCGACAGCGCCGTGCCCAGGCTCTTCATGCTCTCGGGCGCCTGGTCGTAGAAGAACTCGATCTTGCCCACCACCAGGAACGCGTCCGCCAGGCCCATCAGCACGAACTGCGGCAGCAGCACGAAGATGCTCAGCCGGAGCTTGCCGCCGGTCTGCAGCCCGTGGCTCCGCGCGTAGCTCAGCCGCTGGCTCTCGATCAGCGACGCCGTGCCCATCGTCAGCACCTGCACCAGCAGCCCGATGCCCATCCGCGTCAGCAGGCTGATCCCTCTCGGGTTCTTGGTGTGCCTCCGCACCGCCTTGACGAAGACCCGGTCGTACACCACGATGGCCACGAGCATGGTGAGCGTCACGAACGCGCCGAGGCTGGCCGGCGGGATCTCGAAGCTGCCCGCGCCCATGTGCCGGTTCATGGTCGTGCCCTGCTTCACGAACAGGGTGTTGGTCTGCGCGATCAGCGTGCACGGCACGAACATGGTCACCAGCAGAGGGATCAGCTTCATGATCTGCTTCGTCTCCTCCACCTCCGTCACCGTGCACAGGCTCCACTTCGCCACCGCCGACGATGACCCGCCGACAACGTCCTTCACGGCGGCCTTGTTGAGGAACCTCATGGAGTTGGTGGAGTCCATCCGGAACTTGTGCTTCTTCGTGTAGGCCTCCAGCTCCAGCTCGTGCAGCTCCTTGGCGTCGGCCGGCACGGGGAGGCGCCACTTGCGGAGCGCGGCGCCGACCACCTTGCCCATGCGCGTGAAGGCGCTGCCCTGCGGCAGCTTGTGGCGGTACACGGGCGTGCCGGCGAGGAAGATGGCGATGGAGGCGATGAGGCCGAGCGTGGGGATGCCGTAGCCGACCGACCAGCTGACGTTGTCCTGGAGGTAGACGAGGACGGTGGAGGAGAAGAGGATGCCGACGAAGATGGTGAACATCCACCAGTTGAAGAAGGAGAGCTTGTGGGACTTCTCGCGGGCGTCGAAGTCGTCGAACTGGTCGGCGCCGATGGTGGAGATGTTGGGCTTTGTGCCGCCGTTGCCCAGGGCGATGATGTACAGCCCGCCGAAGTAGACCCCCGCCTGCAGCGCCGACGCCGGCGGGCAGACTTTGCCGACGCACTCCGGCGGCTTCAGCGCTCCCACCGACACGGACAGTGTCAACAGCAGCATCCCCTGCATCAGGACACGCACGTCATTTCTGGTCTAGTACTACTACATCACACATGCATGCATCCATGACAATGAGTCAGCAGAATACATGATACGGTACTTTTATAAAACTTCAAAATGGTTTAACTTTCAATCTCAAATTCGACTTATGATCCGTCGTCATCGTCGGGGTTTTTGACAAGTGTTTCAACACTATATCCCATTGACACCCAAAGGATTAATGAAGTTGCTACGGTATTGGTCGCAAAGTTGTACACAAGAGCAATTGAGCGAACGTCAGTTCATTACCTCGTTTCTAAAGTAGATATAATTTCAGATTTTACATGTGGACAACTTTGACTATTAATCATTGTACAAGTATTTAGTAATTAGTAATCACAATAAACATGTAATTAGTGATCTAAACGCTCTTATATTTCTTGACAGAGGAAATATCATGCAATTGTTTTCTCATCTCATAATTTCTATTTAATGAAATAAATTGATATTTTTTTGACAGATGGTCCAAGACAAGAAGATTAGGTTGTAGTATCTTATCTTATAGTACAAATACGGCCCTTCTTTTTCTCGACGTTTGTACATTCTATGTTGGTTGCTAATAATCGCCATGGATCATTATTGGTGTATTTTATAAGTAGTAATTAACTACAATTAGCGCCTGATGTGTTAACTATTCAGGTCGCGAATTGATCATAGCTCAGATGGCCCATCAAATTTCAAATCTTAAACTTGATACTAATGATCACATTTTTCTGATCAATTTTAGGCTTTCCGGTGACGGCGTTTCGTGAGAGGAGACATTTTCGTCGACTGTGAGGCGCATGTGATCACTTCATCAATCTCAAAATGTTGTGTCGTCTCAGTATTGGAGGTGCTCGTTGAAGTAGAGTGTCCATGTGTGTGTGCCTTTATAGGGATGAGTGTACGCATGTAATAGAACACGTGTGTTTGTTTTTGGTTTAAAAAATATATACAATTGGGCGTCTTACCCATAGTTGATTACAGAGCAAGTTTCTTGTCCTATGTGATGGAGCCATGCTATCACTGCGGCCATTTTGGCACATGCCGCCACCTTAGGTGCGTAAGTTGCAAATGATTGTACTAATGACTGATATGCTACTTTAATACTATCACTAACAGGACATGCAAGACGTGACGATTTAGGGGTGGCCGCAACTCTCGTGCACTGACTTTTCACCAGTGCATGGAAATTAGCTTACATGCATGCATACATGCGACACACACATGGAATAAAATTATAAAAGGAAAATTCTACCACAATTATTCCACTACTCCACTGATTTGTGTTGTGATAATAGCGTATGTCCCTCTCCAAGAGATACAGAAAATCTACCGTAGAGCACAACTTATTTATTAGCAGATGGTCAAAGATAAGATGATTAGGAAGGATTATCTTATTTATTTATGACAGTAAAATTGAACCTAATTCCAGATTCCAGCAGAACACAACTTCAATGTTTCTGGCCATCAGTTTAAGCGATTTAGGCATTCGTAAAAAGAAAGAAGTTTACACGATTTAGGCGATATTGGCCATCGGATTTGTTGTCTATTTCAGCCTCGACCGTAGTACATATACGGCACTTCTTTTTCTCGGTGTTTGTAGGTTGGCTACTCACAATCGCCATGGATTATAATTGGCTTAATTTATAAGTCACAATTAACTGCAAGTTAGCACCTGATGAACATTCAAGTCAAAATTATATTATAATGTTAAAATTGGACGTCAGATTTTTAATCATGATAAATCAAACGTCGTTTATATAATAAATTATGTTATCGTGAGGATAGCAATTGTTTTTAGCGAGACAACATGACGTGTTACCCATAGTCGATTACTACAAAGCAAGTTTCTTGTCCTCTCTGATGGATGGCCATTTTGGCACATGACATATAGGTGCTCAAGTTGCTAATGATTAATTGTACTAATAACTGATATGCTACTTAATACTACTACTACTAAAAGGACATGAAAGACGTGCCAATTTAGGGGCGCCACAAGCCATGTGCACTGACTTTTCACCCGTGCATGGAAATTAGCTTACATACAAGCGCTGGTATTTACTTGGAGATGATTTACTCACATGGAATAAAAGGACATTCTCCCACAATTATTCCACTACCGCACTGATTTCTGCGTATGATAGTGGCAGATATCGCTCTCCATGAGATACAGAATCTACTGTATTCACTTGCTGGCATTCAACGTTTGAAATATTTCTGTACCAGTTGATCTGAATCGAACGGCCCGTGTCACGCACCACTGACCGCGACACTTTAATGGTCTCCTCCTCCAATAATTGAGCCCGAACGTACGTACAACATAAATTTCGGATGAAGTGGTACATCACGCGTCGTGCGTATGCGTCACACTTACGTGCATGTCATTTGTTCTTTCTTTTTGTGTTGCTGCCGGGGAGCATGTAGAGCCACCGTATCCGTATCTCGTGCATGCACGGTGAGCGTGAGAATCAAAAAGGTCTTGTGGCCAGTCAAAACCTACCGTGCACGTGCAGTGACTTAGGCAGTGTGCTAGACGATAGGGTCGCACACTAGATATGTAGTAGGTCCACTGGACGAGTCAAGATTCCACGGCTGGATCGATCGATCAACTAAGACGGCTATTCTCTGGTCCATGGTGTAGCCCACGTACGTGGTACTCTAAACTCTATAGAGTGTGGAGTCAACAAATATGCACGTCAAAATCAATGGATCGACCTCTCCGGTGCGGCAGTCACGATCTGGACCAGTACGTCCGATCCAGGGCCAAGACAATATGCTAGACATCTCAGCCCGATCTCGTCCGTATCCCACCATACGCCGGCCATCCCGGCAACGGGAACGGATCAGCTATAGAGTACGTGCGACTCATTCATCTGCACATGCGTGCTACTGGCCCAAGCTCAATCATCCATCCGCGCCAATCCGTCCGAGCCAGGCAGCTGGCTCTAGCTGCGTGGACAAACTTGGAGCACTGGTGCTGCTAGGCTGCCTCCGTCCCGGCTTACTACGCTCCCTAGTTTTTAAATCAGAGTTTGATCATCCATATGACTAACAAAATACAAGACATATGCTACAAAAAGAACACTGTTAGACTTATATTTGAAAGAGTTTTTCGGCGATATAATTCTGTTGACATGTAGTTTATATTTTATTAGTTAATTTGTTGGTCTAATTTTATTTCAAAATGAGAGAGGGGCCTAATAAATCCGGACGGAGGGAGTACATATGTGCTACTGTATGATAGAAATTTTCTACTACTATGCTACATACTACTAGGCAGCTAGCTCTAGTATGTCTCGTGGCTAGGGAGCTACTCGCCCGCCTCCAATTTTCTGTGGCGCGACACGGACGGACGTTTTGTGCCACACCAAACGCGTATGTACTTTTTTTCAGGGTGCCAAACGTATATACTGTATGTATGATACAAATTCCCATCCGACTCTCAAAGACTCCGCCGTAATCGCTCGCTGCCACATCATCGATGATGTTATCACGACAGACCGCAGCGACGTCTTAGGCCGGCGCATATACGCTACGTATCTACGAAGGTTACCACGACCATGAAGTATACGAGGTGAAGTATAGGAACGTGTTGTCAATTACCATGAGGTAAATGGCGGAGCCGACGACGAAGGTCCAGTAGCGGCCGAGGTAGGCGTCGGCGACGTAGGCGCCGAGCAGGGGCGTGAGGAAGACGGTGCCGGACCAGTTGGTGACGTTGTTGGACGCCTCCACCGTGCCCTGGTGCATCTTGTCCGTGAGGTAGATGAAGAGGTTCGCCGCGATGCCGTAGTAGGCCATCCGCTCGAACAGCTCGTACACTAATTCACATATAAAATATGCATTCAGCTTCAGACAAATATGGAGCAGCCCGTGCATGCATCCATGGCGTATGATATTGAGATGGATTGGCTAGCTGGATGAACCGAAGCAATCATGTGTGCATTGATTGGCTGGTACGGTGCGTAGTACCTACGATGAAGGTGCAGGCGGTCCAGCCGCCCCTCTTGGAGCGGAGCACGGGGTTGCCGCGGAGGTCCACCGACCCGTCCTGCGTGTACTCCTGCCCGCCGGCGCCGGTGCCGGTGCCATCCTCCACGGCCAAGCTCTGGTTCGCCACCGCCATCGCTGCTACCTCCTCAAGGCTCACTCTCTATCTAGCTAGCTAGCTAGTCTCTCTCTACACTCTTCGTGGCCGGCCGGCTGCAGGCGGGTATATGTCGACCTCGCCCGAGCTTCAAATAGGGCTGGCTGCACTAGGCTGCTAACCTATCGCTGGTGACGGGACCTCCCTTTATAGACTTGGTACCAGTGCTCCTAGCGCTACTCTCTGGTGGTCGTAGCGTCGTCCCCACCACGGAGCCGGGCTTGATGTGGCCTCGGTCGACCACTTGTACGGGGCACCGGCACCGCGGCGTTGTCATCACTTTGTCAGCTAATACTAGTAGTATCTTGTTACGGTGTGGCCAAAGGGCCGGGGAAGCGTCCGTCCGATTGGGCGACTGCTCATGCTCAAGCGAAAGCGATCCGGATGCTACTTGCGGCTTTGTGTATCTGAGGAGGGTAGAGAACAATCGGTGTTGGATCTCCTCTCCTCATTGTACTACTGGTCCGATGGATGGACGCTGAGCCGCAACCTCGGGTGGCCACACGTAGAGGGACTGCAGCCGCGTACAGCAAATCCGAGCCTGCGAAAGCATCCGGACGCCTCCGCGGGCAATGATCGGTCGTATCTTCTTAATTAGCTCCTCTGCATACGGGTACTTGGTTTCTGAAAGCTTAAATCCATACAAAGCATACAAACAAAGAAATCCACTTACTACATAGATAAAATGACCTATATTACCCTAATTCTCTTCGGAAATGTCCACTATCTCAGTGGCCGGTTTCGGGTACATGGACGGCAGCCGCAACTCCGCTGCTCCGCATCGGCTTCCACCTCCGCGCCGTATGTTCCTATCGTATGAACTGCCTCTTGGCCTTCACATAGGTCTTATCCCGAATGAACTCCAGGATGGCCTGTTGCTCCGCCATCTCGGCCGTTTGCGCGACCGCGAACTCTGCCTTTGCGTCCTCCATGCTGAAGCCCCAGCCGACGCCAGCTCCTCCTCCGGTTGCTCCGTCTCGTCCTCTTGCGAATCCGCCACCTTAATCGGAACTAGCTGCTGATCCTCTTCCTACTCCTCCTCCTTACGTTGCTCCTCCTCCTCCGGCTCCAGCGAGTCCGGAGGCAGACTGGCTGCGGTGTAGGCGGCGCACCTCGCTCAGATGATCTTCTCAATCTGGAAGCGGCGCTCCGGCGTGAGCATAGCACAGGTCGTCTTCTTTTCCCGAGCCATGTCGAACGGCGAGGGAAGAGGGAGGTGGAGACAGAGAGAAATGTGCTTGAGGCGGTGGTGCAGAGAGGCGGAAGAGGTTGTGGCTAGGGTTGGGGAAGCCGGCCGGCTTAAATAGCCGAACTTTGGCCTCGTGCGGTGAGCCGGAGTGACGCCACGTGGCGTTCACACCCCCATCGGAGGAGACACCCGTCGGGCTATTGGGTTTTCGGGCGATTCTGTGTGGGACCCAGACGTCAGGCTGACATGACGGACGTGTCCGGGCTTCCTCATATTCGCTCTATATTTGGGCTGGATATGAGGGTACCGGTCAACCCAAGTGTTTGAGGTTCATTTGAGGCTTCCGTCTAGGTTGTTTTTCTGCAGCCACTGACCAGACTGTCCGCTAGGGCTTATGAGGTGGGTTTAGGGTGGCCGGCTCTAGATGCTCTTAGCCGGACGGGAAGGGGAGCACGCGTGGACTAGGGTGGTCAAGGTGGCAGGCATTTTCTTCCCCGCCGACGGCGACCTACTCTCGGCCGCGCAACACAGGACATACGCACGACGGCCGGATAAGCGCCGCTGCAGCGCTTTGCTTTGCCTCGGCATTACGTGTCAGGCATCACCGGTGCACGGTGCTGCACACACGAGCACGCCCGCGCCTCATACCAGTTACGTGTACCCGGCAGCTGACGCAGACGAGATTAGAGCCAACCACTGCCCTGCCCCTCCGGTTCGAAACGACACGTTTTGGAGCAGCTCGTGCGAGCGTAGCTTTGACATACACCATTCTACTATACTCCCTCCATTTTAAAATATAGTGCGCCCGCGTTTTTCGAGGTTCAACTTTGACCATAAATTTAACCAACGAGACCAACTGCGGCAGGAGAAAAAATTGTATAATTGAAAACTTCTTTTCGAATACGAATTCACTGATATAATTTTTGCCCCTGCCGTAATCGGTCTTGATAGTTAAATTTACGGTCAAAGTTGAAGCACGGGGATAGAGGAAGCACTACATTGTGGAATGGAGGGAGTACTAGCCAACAGATAAACATATTTTTTCTTTCTCTTGCTTGTCTTGCTATGCGTACGACTCTTGCTATGTGTTGCTAATGAGTCTTGCTATGCATACGACTCTTGCTTGTCCGATTTCATACGACATAGTAGATCAAGCTCCAAACGGCAGCACACCACTAGATTAGGCATCATGTAAAGTCGGACAGAGTAAAATCATACGCTGCTGATGGCATGGCGGTCGTATAATATTGTTGGTGTGATCCACAAGATTCTTCCCATGACCTCACAACACAACAGACTAATAATTATCCCCTTATGATTGCAGAGCAGATGAACACGATCCCCGGCTGCAGCTACTATATGGCAGAAACATGACGAGATCGATCCTCCAAAGTCGTATAGTAGTAATAAGCGGCCGGGAGCAGATTAACAAGGCGGCGTCACGCACCAATCAGGCACCAGTGCACCACGGCGTCTGTCCCGCAGCTATTATATAGAGTAGATGATGACCCTTGCTTTCGGATCCATCGAGCATCAAAGTACCGAAAACTCCACGACATGGGCCACCATGCCCGATGGATCCGCATGCTCCATTCGTCGAGACGTAGCTGTCCGGGGTTGCCAAAGACGCCGCAGCGACGTGCTCGATCGATCCACCGGCAGCGCTGCGTTCAGACTTGAGACGGCCGGCCGGACGACGCCGAAAGCTGGAACCGTGCTAGGCGCCGCTCTCCTATCTTGCTTCCACTGTTATGCTGTCGCTGCGCTCTACAGTGGTGTCATGTGCCGCTTCCGGTTGCTAGCTGCTCCCTTGAGCTGTTGCTGGCCAAGCAAGGAAGTTGCGTCCGTCGCTGCTGCTGCTGTGCCTCTACATGCCGTTCCTGGAGCAAGAAGGGGACAAGCGGCCGGCCGGCCGTACGTGCGCACAACCGTTCCGTCACCGCTAGACCTTGGCCTGTAGGAGATCCGAGATCGTTGAGCAAACGGCCAAGATGCAAGAGCTGCAGGGCAGTCTATTTGCTCTTTGCAGCTGCCGACATGCAGTGGGTACGCTCGCGGCCTCCAGCTTACAGTCAGCAATATATATACATTCTTTAATCAAGGTTATGCTAAACGAAAATACATCGGAGCACCAGTGGTCTAGTGGTAGAATAGTACCCTGCCACGGTACAGACCCGGGTTCGATTCCCGGCTGGTGCAAAGTATCTTTTTATTACTTTTGCCGCATCTCATACGAAAGGAAAATACACACCCGGGGTCGTTTCACGGCTGGTGCAGAGTCTTTTTTTCCCCTCTCTAACCTTTTGCATCTCGTAAGAATGGCACAATTCTGATAAATTGGCCATCAAAGTTTGATTTTCTTGTTCAGCCCACATGGAATCGTCCTTCGGCGTCGTCGATCGGTTGCTCATTCCCCGGCCGCCGTTGAACAAACAGTGATCACGAGCGCTCAACACAAGGAAAAGCGCTACTCGCCTTTTTGCAGAGTGAATTGCACAAAACCACCACATTACAGCGTAGGTTTGCAGAAAAGACTCTTCTACGAAACTGTTGCAGAAAACACTGATTCTCGGCCTAATCTTTTGCAAAAAGCATCGATACATCTGTTTAGGCGTTTTAACCTCGTTTATGACAAGTGGGGTCCAACTTTGATGACATGGCATAACTTTTGGTCCTAGACGGCGTTAGACATGGTGTGATGTGAATTTACCAAATAGTCCCAGGTATTTTTACAGAGGCACCCTTCTATCAGTAAACAAAAATGCAATCAGGCCCTTGCCATGCCAAGCTTGACCATACTCTGCCGCCAACCATCCCGCGCTCGTGTGCTGTCTCCCACGCTGGTGCCCCGGCAGCGGCGGAGCTCACCGACGAAGGTCGCTGCTTGGTTGCGCTCGTGCTGATCGCCGCCGGGCCGCCGTTGCTGCTTGCGCGTTGTCGCTGCTTGCTGCAGGCCTGCGTGCCGCCGCGCCGTTGCTGCTGTTTGCGTGCTGACGTTGCTGCTTGTGCTCGTGTTGTGGGCCGCCACGCCGCTGCTTGCTCTTGTGATGTGCGCCGCCACCGAGGCTTGTGTCCGTGCTGCGCGAGGCCGCGCCGCTGCTTGCTCCAGGGCCGAGGTCGGGGAGGCCACCGGGATGCGCGCCGCCTGCTCGGGAAAGAGAGAGACGAGGGAGTATGGTGAAGGGGAGGCGCGACCGCCGCTGCTTGTGCCAGGGCCGAGGTCGGGGAGGCCGCCGGGCTCGCCGTCGCTGCTGTCGCGCGAGTCCCCGACGCCTCGGGCCCATCTCCCCTTCCCCGCGTCCGCAGCCACAGGCCGTCGACCTTAGAGCCGCCCCTCGGCTACCCCCTAGCCATCGACGACGGCGCCCATTATCGCTGCGCCATCACCGCCCCCGGCGGAGATAGAGGAATCAAGCGCGCGAGCCGCAGCTCGGACGGACGAACGGTCCCCGCGATCGATATGGATTTATGTTTGTGAGGGAGGGTTTTTCTTTAAAAAGATCAGTCTACCGCGAAACGTTATGCTACGTCATGAAATGTGGGACCCATGTCATAATCATGTTAAAATGGCCTAAGCGGTCGATCAGTGTATTTTGCAAAAGATTGGGCCGAGAACCAGTGTTTTCTACAACAATTTTGTAGAAGAGTTTTTTCTGCAAACCTAAGCTGTAATGTGGTGGTTTTCTACAATTCACTCCCTTTTTGCACCGGAGCAAACACAACTATGCGAGCATGAATACCAAGTACGTGGGAGCATCGCTAATGTCTTCAAAGTTACATATTTGCTAAGTCACATCTACATAAAATATAGTTATCTCACATCTAACTTCCTAACCATTAGATATAGCATATTAAGGTTCGTGTTTTTTTGACCTCGCTTCTTTCTTGTTTGTTCGCCAAGAGGGCGACGCGAGCCTAGCAGCTTTGCTTTGCCTGGGCTGTTCCCTGTTGTGGCCTTTTTTTCAACGATTTTCTGTGTGCTGGTCTCCTCTAGTCTTTTGAGCTGGTTGTTTATTCTTTTTAGCCATCCGTGTTGGTTGTGGTGTGGGATCCAGGCGTCATTTTTTTCCATTTTGTTGATGTATTGTGTTTTATTTGCAAAAGCTAGTACATTATGTTTTTTAGTTGTAAGTCCACCCTCTATTCACAACCGGCATCGTCATAGTTTTGTGTAGTTGTTCGAGTCGCAAGTTCTAAGATCGTAGTTGTTCGGAAACGCAATATTTCAAAAATTCTCTTATGATCACGCAAGATCTATCTATAAGATGCATAGCAATGAGAGGGGGAGAATGTATCCACGTACCCTCGTAGACCGATAGCGAAAGCGTTTAATAACGCGGTTGATGTAGTCGAACGTCGTCACGATCCAACCGATCCAAGCACCGAACGTACGGCACCTCCGTGTTCAGCACACGTTCAGCTTGATGACTTCCCTCAAACTCTTGATCCAGTTAAGGACGAGGGAGATTTATGTCAGCACGACGGCGTGTTGACGGTGATGATGAAGTTACCGGCGCAGAGCTTCGCCTAAGCACAACAACGATATGATCGAGGTGTGTAACTATGAAGGGGGGCACCACACACGGCTAAGAGAAGACTTGGTGTCTTTGGGGTGCCCCTGCCCACGTATATAAAGGAGGGAGGGAGAGAGGCTGCCCCTCCTAGGGACGCGCCAAGAGTATGGAGTCCTACTAGGACTTCCAAGTTCTAGTAGGAATCCCTTTCCTTTTCGGAGTAGGAGAGAAGGAAAGAGGGAAAGAGAGAGGGTCAGGAAAAGGCAAGGGGGGTCCGCCCCCTTCCCCTAGTCCAATTCGGACCCATGGGGGGGGGGCACCTCCCATTGGCATGCCTCCTCTTTTCCCGTATGGCCCAATAAGGCCCATTACTTCTCCTGGTGAATTCCCGTAACTCCTTGGTACTTCGAAAAATACCCGAATCACTCGGAACCTTTCCGATGTCCAAATATAGCCTTCCAATATATGAATCTTTACGTCTCGACCATTTCGAGACTCCTCGTCATGTCCGTGGTCTCATCCGGGACTCCGAACAAACTTCGGTCATCAAATCACATAACTCATAATACAAATCGTCATCGAACGTTAAGCGTGCGGACCCTACGGGTTCGAGAACTATGTAGACATGACAGAGACACATCTTCGGTCAATAACCAATAGCGGAACCTGGATGCTCATATTGGATCCTACATATTCTACGAAGATCTTTATCGGTCAAACCGCATAACAACATACGTTGTTTCCTTTGTCATCGGTATGTTACTTGCTCGAGATTCGATTGTCGGTATCATCATACCTAGTTCAATATCGTTACCGGCAAGTCTCTTTACTCGTTCCGTAACACATCATCCCATAAGTAAATCATTAGTCACATTGCTTGCAAGGCTCATGGTGATGTGCATTACCGAGAGGGCCCAGAGATACCTCTCCCCTACTCGGAGTGACAAATCCTAATCTCGATCTATGCCAACTCAACAAACACCATCGGAGACACCTGTAGAGCATCTTTATAATCACCCAGTTACGTTGTGATGTTTGATAGCACACAAGGTGTTCCTTTGGTATTGGAGACACTAATCCGGATGACCCTATTGTTGGGATCTACGGTAGGGTGCGTCGACTGCAAATTAAAATTTCCTACGCGCAGAACAACCAAGAACATGCTACGGTAGGGTGCAGCGGAAGAAGAGTTGGGGCAGCGCGTCCGTGTGGATCGTCTCCTCCTCGTCCGATCTCCCTCGTACAACCGGTGGTCGGTTCCCACGTATAGGTTCGCCGAAGCGGCGCAAGTGCACCGCCTCTAACGGTATCTGCGCATGCAGGAGGAACGTCGTGCGGCGGACTGCTAGGTCCGATCACACAACCGGCGTTGAGTGGAGGTGTCTATTCGCAACACATGCAAACCCTAGTGACAGCGCCGAAGCGATCAACTACGTGAGTGTGTGGCACCTCCACTACATATAGGCGTCCGTCGTGGGCTCAACACTTGGGCTTCGCACAGACCCTAAAGCCCATAAGTCTACTCGGCCACAATCCGAATACAGTTCGGATCACATCCGATCAGTGTCCTCGGATCTGACCTCGTAGGTTCCTTCCCTTAAGCGCGTGACCCCTTAGGTTCAAGTCGGCTTGGTCGCAGTTCGGATCACCTCCGAACTGCACGGTTGGTAGCGGCCTCTAGCAAGGAATGCCGAACACCAAGGAGACTATGAAGCCGGTTAGCGAACCTGTACATCACACTTCCATTCCTTTTGCAACACGATATATGTTGTCGAGCTCAAGGCGAGTCAGTCATCCTTGTGCTAGCCCGACCTCTTTCTCGTTCCAGTGATGCCGACCACAAACCGGATTATCTCATAATCCTTGTCGCATGGCCATGCTTATCCTGGTCGGATCACACGAGGGGCCCAGAGTATATTCAACCCAAATTTATTGATTCTACACAAGGGGAGCCAAAGAATATTCTCAAGTATTAGCAGTTGAGTTGTCAATTCAACCACACCTGGAAACTTAATATCTACAGCAAAGTATTTAGTAGCAAAGTAATATGATAGTAGTGGTAACGGCAGCAAAAGTAATATTTTTTGGTTTTATAGTGATTGTCACAGTAGCAACGGAAAAGTAAATAAGCGAAGAACAATATATGAAAAGCTCGTAGGCAATGGATCGGTGATGGATAATTATGTCGGATGCGATCAATCATGCAATAGTTATAACATAGGGTGACACAGAACTAGCTCCAGTTCATCAATGTAATGTAGGCATGTATTCCGAATATAGTCATACGTGCTTATGGAAAAGAACTTGCATGACATCTTTTGTCCTACCCTCCCGTGGCAGCGGGGTCCTATTGGAAACTAAGGAATATTAAGGCCTCATATTAATAGAGTATCGAACCAAAGCATTAACACATAGTGAATACATGAACTCCTTAAACTACGGTCATCACCGGTAAGTATCCCGATTATTGTCACTTCGGGGTTAACGGATCATAACACATAATAGGTGACTATAGACTTGAAAGATAGGATCAAGAACTCACATATATTCATGAAAACATAATAGGTTCAGATCTGAAATCATGGCACTCGAGCCCTAGTGACAAGCATTAAGCATAGCAAAGTCATAGCAACATCATTCTCAGAACATAGTGGATACTAGGGATCAAACCATAACAAAACTAACTCGATTACATGATAAATCTCACCCAACCCATCACTGTCCAGCAAGCCTACGATGGAATTACTCACGCACGGCGGTGAGCATCATCAAATTGGTGATGGAGGAAGGTTGATGATGACGATGGCGACGGAATCCCCTCTCCGTAGCTCCGAACAGACTCCAGATCAGCCCTCCCGAGAGAGTTTAGGGCTTGGTGGCGGCTCCGTATCGTAAAACACGATGAATCCTTTTCTCTAATTTTTTCTCCCCGAAAGTGAATATATGGGGTCACGATGGATGTGTGGAGCGTCAGGGGGCCCACGAGGCAGGGGACACGCCCAGGGGGTAGGCGCGCCCCCACCCTCGTGGACAGGGTGTGGGCCCCTTGACGTGGATCTTTTCGCCAGTATTTTTTATATATTCCAAAAATAATCTCCATTGATTTTCAGGTCATTCTGAGAACTTTTATTTCTGCACAAAAATAACACCATGGCAATTCTGCTAAAAAAGTGTCAGTCCGCGTTAGTTCCATTCAAATCATGCAAGTTAGAGTCCAAAACAAGGGCAAAAGTGTTTGGAAAAGTGGATACGATGGAGACGTATCAACTCCCCCAAGTTTAAACCTTTGCTTGTCCTCAAGCAATTCAGTTGATAAACTGAAAGTGATAAAGAAAAACTTTTACAAACTCTGTTTGCCCTTGTTGTTGTAAATATGTAAAGCCAGCATTCAAGTTTTCAGCAATGATTATGAACTAACCATATTCACAATAACACTTAGGTCTCATGTTTACTCATGTCAATGGCATAATCAACTAGCGAGCAATAATAGTAAATCTCGGATGACAACAGTTTCTCAAAACAATCATAATATGATATAACAAGATGGTATCTCGCTAGCCCTTTTTGAGACCGCAAAACATAAATGCAGAGCACCTTTAAAGATCAAGGACTGACTAGACATTGTAATTCATGGTAAAAGAGATCCAGTCAAGTCATACTCAATGTAAACTAACAATAATACATGCAAATGACAGCGGTGCTCTCCAACTGGTGCTTTTTAATAAGAGGATGATGACTCAACATAAAAGTAAATAGATAGGCCCTTTGCAGAGGGAAGCAGGGATTTGTAGAGGTGCCAGAGCTCGGTTTTGAAATAGAGATGAATAATATTTTGAGCGGTATACTTTCATTGTCAACATAACAACCGAGAGATCTCGATATCTTGCATGCTACACACATTATAGGCGGTTCCCAAGCTGAATGGTAAAGTTTATACTCCCCACCACCAACAAGCATCAGTCCATGGCTTGCCTGAAACAACAGGTGCCTCCAGCTAACAACAATCCTGGGGGAGTTTTGTTTGCAAATATTTTGATTTGATTTGAGCATTGGACTGGGCATCCCGGTGACCAGCCATTTTCTCGTGAATGAGGAGCGGAGTCCACTCCTCTTGAGAATAACCCGCCTAGCATGGAAGATACAGACAACCCTAGTTGATACATGAGCTATTCGAGCATACAAAACAGAATGTTTATTTAAAGGTTTAGAGTTTGGCACATACAAATTTACTTGGAACGGCAGGTAGATATCGTATATAGGAAGGTATGGTGGACTCATATGGAATAAATTTGGGGTTTATGGAATTGGATGCACAAGCAGTATTCCCGCTTAGTACAAGTGAAGGCTAGAAAGAGACTCGGAAGCGACCAGCTAGAGAGCGACAACAGTCATGAACATGCATTAAAATTAATAAACACTGAATGCAATCATGAGTAGGATATAATTCACCATGAACATAAACATCGTAGAGGCTATGTTGATTTTGTTTCAACTACATGCATGAACATGTGCCTCGTCAAGCCACTTGAAACGTTCAAAGGAGGATACCACCCCATCAAACCACATCACAACCATTTTAATAGCATGTTGGCACGCAAGGTAAACCATTATAAACTCCTAGCTAATTAAGCATTGAATAAGCAACTATAATCTCTAATTGTCATTGCAAACATGTTTCATTCATCATAGGCTAAATCGGGAACAATGAACTAATCATATTTACAAAAACAAGAGAGGTCGAGTTCAAACCAGCTTTTCTCATCTCAATCAATTCATTATATATCGTCATTATTGCCTTTCACTTGCACAACCGAATAGTGTGGATAATAATAATAGTGCACATGCATTGGACTATGATGGAATCTGCAAGCATTCAATTCAAGAGAGAAGACAAGGTAATATGGGCTCTTTGTTAGATCAACAATAATGCATAAGAGAGCCACTCAACATTTTCATTATGGTCTTCTCCTCTCGACCCCCAAAGAAAAGAAAGGAAACAAAACTATTTACACAGGAAAGCTCTCAACAAGCAAAAGAAGAACGAGAAATATTTTTGGGTTTTCTTTTTAGTTACTACTACTACAAGCATGGAAAGTAAACTAGCTAAAAGCTACAACTAATTTTTTTGGTTTTCTTAAGGTTTTTCCAACACACAAGAAGAAAGCGAGAAAATGAAAATAAACTAGCATGGATGATACAATGAAAAAAATATGAGCACCGATTACTGGCATGAGTGTGTGAACATGAATGTAATGTCAGTGAGAGATACTTACTCCCCCAAGCTTGGGCTTTTGGCCTAAGTTGGCCTATGCCCATGGATCAAAACTGCTCTCTCCTGTGTACTGAGGAGGATCCTCAGGCTGCCACTGGTTGGCGATCTCCCCGGATTCCACTGATAAACAGACTGACGGTGAGATCAGATGGTGGCTCCGGCTCTACAGCTGACATCTGGCTCCGGTAGGCATGAATGGCCTCCGGCAGAACAACGTACATGCCTGGAAATATGTTGAACAAAGAGGGCGCAAGCAAGGTAATAAACTCACAATATTTTTTAAATATCAATTTATATTTGAGTGTCTTATTCTTATCCTTAACAATAAACTCATGTGCTACCATACTCTTATAACCTAGAACAATAGGAGGCAACAACTATTCTTCTTTCTCATAATACCTGATAGGTATGTTAAAGTGTGCAGCAAGGCGCGAGGCAAAGATGCCTCCGAGGACGGGGCCCTTAGTATGGTTTAGATTTAACCGTTTAGCAACAATAGCGCCTAAACTGAAAGTAGTATCATGAAACAAGGCATGGCGCAAAATAACAATATCAGGGGCACTAAGGTTTCCACAGTTCCCGCGACCAATTAAGCATCTACTAGGAAATATTGCGAAGTAACGTAGAACAGGAAAATGTATGCTATTGATTCTTGCATTGAAAACTCTCCTCATTTCCCCTACAATAATCATATCAATAAATCCCTCCACATCATTATGATGTGGTTCCTCTATGCTGCCCTCAAAGTGTATCAAACAGACCCAGCAAAAATCATAAAGTGACATCTCCTTATGCTCATCATATAAATAAAATTCCACCGAAGGTGGTGATCTTCTAGCATGGAAATGAAAATTTTGCAGAAAGATATTGGTGAGTAAGAGATACTGTTCACGCTGGTCGTGGAGGAAGGAGGTGAGGCCTGCATTCTCAGCCAAATGATAAAAATCTTCATGAATCCAAGCTTCTCTCAAGAACTCATCACAAGGCCATTCACATGGCTGAACCTCCGCAGTACGAGGGAGGTTATACTTGGGCTTCTTGTTCTCTTTACTTTGCTTATCCTTCGAGCTTCGGCTCGATGAGCCCCTCAAAAATCTCTTCATCTTTTTCTGAAAATTTCTGAAATTTTTAGTAACTTAAAATAAAAGTGAACCAAACTCAACAAGATTGATAGCAACTACTCCTACAAGTGTCTAGAGGCCATATCATGCATTAAAACTACTTTTGGCCACATAAATTTGACATGCAAGCTCAAGAACAGGGTCACCTAAGCAGCAAAAATTTGCAATAAATAAAGCACTAGAACAAAAAGTAATTGGACCATTGGAGGAGTCACATACCGAAGAACAATCCCGCAAAGCAGTTTTGTGAGAGGAGCTTTGAGCAAGGAGATCGAAAGTGGCAGCAAGATGAGCCAGAACTCGGGTTTGAGCTGGCTAGTGTTTTTTTCTGGAGCAAGACAAAGTATGTGGTGAAAGGATAAGTGGAGGGGACCCGCATGGGGTCCACGAGGCAGGGGGCACGCCCAGGGGGTGGGCGCTCCCTCTACCCTCGTGGGCATGTGGCTGCTCCCCCTACTGTGTTCTTAGTGCCTAAAATCCTCAAATATTCTAGAAAAAAATATATTTCATTTTCAGGGCATTTGGAGAACTTTTATTTTCGGGGTATTTTTTATTGCATGGATAATTCAGAAAACAGACAGAGAATACTATTTTTGCTTTACTTAATATAAATAACAGAAAGTAAAAAGAGGGTACAGAAAGTTGTGCTTTCTAACTCCATCCATCGCATGCTCATCAAAAGGAATCCACTAACAAGGTTGATCAGGTATTGTTAACAAACTCATTTCGAATAACATGAAATCGGAGAAATTTCGAATAACACTAGGTTACTTCAACCGGGATATGCATGTCCGCAACAATAAGAATATCATATTTCTTCTTGACAGTAGGAAGAGGAAATTCAAAACCTCCAATCATAATTGTTGAAATTTTTCTAATAGAATTGATACTGTGGACTTGAGGTTGTTTCCTCGGAAAGTGTACCGTATGCTCATTACCATTAACATGAAAAGTGACATTGCCTTTGTTGTAATCGATAACAGCCCCTGCAGTATTCAAAAGGGTCTACCAAGGATAATCGACATACTATCGTCCTCGGGAATATCAAGAATAACAAAGTCCATTAAAATAGTAATGTTTGCAACCACAATAGGCACATCCTCACAAATACCGACAGGTATAGCAGTTGATTTATCAGCCATTTGCAAGGATATTTCAGCAGGTGTCAACTTATTCAAATCAAGTCTACGATATAAAGAGAGAGGCATAACACTAACACCGGCTCCAAGATCACATAAAGCAGTTTTAACATGGTTTCTTTTAATGGAGCATGGTATAATTGGTACTCCTGGATCTCCTAGTTTCTTTGGTATTCCACCCTTGAAAGTGTAATTAGCAAGCATGGTGGAAATTTTAGCTTCCGCTATCTTTCTTTTATTTGTAACAATATCTTTCATGTATTTAGCATAAGGATTCATTTTAAGCATATCAGTCAAATGCATACACAAAAAGATAGGTCTAATCATTTTAGTAAAGCGCTCAAAATCCTCATAATCCTTTTCTTGGATGGTTTAGGAGGAAAAGGCATGGGTTTCTGAACCTATGGTTCTCTTTCTTTACCGTGCTTCCTAGCAACAAAGTCTCTCTTATCATAATGTTGATTCTTTGATTATGGGTTATCAAGATCAAGAGCAAGTTCAATCTCTATATCATTGTCATTGCTAGGTTGAGCATCAACATGAACATCATCATTAACATTATCACTAGGTTCATGTTCATTACCAGATTGTGTCTCAGCATCAGAAATAGAAATATCATTGGGATTCTCAGGTGTGTCAACAACAGGTTCACTAGAAGCACGCAAAGTCCTATCATTTTTCTTTTTCTTCCTGCTAGAAGGACTAGGTGCATCAACCTTGTTTCTCTGAGGATCTTGCTCAATTCTCTTAGGGTGGCCCTCAGGATACGAAGGTTCCTGAGTCATTTTACCCCCTCTAGTCATAACTCTAACATCATTATCATTTTTCTTAATATTTAATTCATTGAGCAAATCATTCTGAGCCTTAAGTACTTGTTCTACTTGAGTGGTAACCATAGAAGCATGTTTACTAATAAGTTTAAGTTCACCTTTAACTCTAGACATATAATCACTCAAGTGTTCAAGCATATCAACATTGTGTTTCAATTTTCTACCAACATAAGCATTGAAGTTTTCTTGCTTAACAATAAAATTATCAAACTCATCTAAGCATTGGCTAGCAGACTTATAACGAGGAATATCACCTTCATCAAATCTATAGAGAGAATTTACATTTACTACATGTGTCGGGTTATCAAGACCATGTATTTCTTCAATAGGTGGTAAATTCTTAACATCTTCAGCTTTAATACCTTTTTATTTCATAGATTTCTTTGCCTCTTGCATATCTTCATGACTGAGAAATAGAATACCCCTTTTCTTCGGAGTTGGCTTAGGAGTTGGTTCAGGAAGTGTCCAATCATTTTCATTACACAACATATTATTTAATAGCAATTCAGCTTGATCAACAGTTCTTTCCCTGAAAACACAACCAACACAACTATCCAGGTGGTCTTTGGAAGCATCGGTTAGTCCATTGTAAAAGATATCAAGTATTTCATTTTTCTTGAGAGGATGATCAGGCAAAGCATTAAGTAATCGGAGAAGCCTCCCCCAAGCTTGTGGGAGACTCTCTTCTTCAATTTGCACAAAATTATATATTTCCCTTAAAGCAGCTTGTTTCTTATGAGCGGGGAAATATTTAGCAGAGAAGTAATAAATCATATCTTGGGGACTACGCACACAACTAGGATCAAGAGAATTAAACCATGTTTTAGCATCACCCTTTAATGAGAACGGAAACAACTTAAGGATAAAGTAATAGCGAGTTTTCTCATCATTAGTGAATATGGTGGCTATATAATTTAGTTTAGTAAGATGTGCCACAACAATTTCAGATTCATAGCCATAGAAAGGATCAGATTCAACCAAAGTAATTAACTCAAGATCGATAGAGAAATCATAATCCTTATCAGTAACAAAGATAGGTGAAGTAGCAAAAGCAGGGTCATATTTCATTCTAGAATTCAAAGACTTTTCTTTAAGCTTAGCTAATAATTTCTTAAGATTAGATCTATCATTGCAAGCAAGAAAGTCTCTAGCAGTTTCTTCATCCATGATATAACCTTCAAGAACAACAGGCAATTCATATCTAGGGGGAGAATCTTCATCATCACTTTCATCAATATTATCAGTTTCAATAATTTCATTCTCTCTGACTCTAGCAAGTTGTTCATCAAGAATTTCACCTAGTGGCACAATAGTATCAAGCATAAGAGTAGTTTCATCATAAGTATCATGCAAAGCAGAAGTGGCATCATCAATAACATGCGACATATCAGAATGAATAGCAGGAAGAGGTGTTGCAAGTTTACTCAAAACAGAAGGTGAATCAAGTGCAGAGCTAGATGGTAGTTCCTTACCTCCCCTCATAGTTGAGGGAAAAATCTTGGTTCTTTGATCTTTCAAGTTCTTCATAGTGATAAGAAGATATAAATCCCATGTGACTCAAAGAATAGAGCTATGCTCCCCGGCAACGGCGCCAGAAAATAGTCTTGATAACCCACAAGTATAGGGGATCGCAACAGTTTTCGAGGGTAGAGTATTCAACCCAAATTTATTGATTCGACACAAGGGGAGCCAAAGAATATTCTCAACTATTAGCAGCTGAGTTGTCAATTCAACCACACCTGGAAACTTAATATTTGCAGCAAAGTATTTAGTAGCAAAGTAATATGGTAGTAGTGGTAACGGTAGCAAAAGTAGTAGGGCTTTTATCATTTATGCCACTAGTTGTGTCTCACTACTCAATTTTGCCATTAGAAGTTACAACTACTCAAAAGTGCCATCGATCTGTGAGATGCTTGCTCAAGAATGCCATTAGATATCTCAAAAATGCAATCGTTCCGTTAGATGTTTGCTCAAAAATGCCATTAGACATTGTTATTTTGACGTCAAACCTGTTGACCATGTTATATGAAAAAAATAACCCTAGACCCACATGCCGGTTCTCTCTATCTTACAATGATAAGTGTTGCCCACTTGTCAAGAGTAACCAAGCGAATAATTTTACAGGAAAATAAGAACGCTATTGGGATCAAGTAGGCCCCACACTTTATTGCAGTGAGATAGAGGGAGAGCCGGCATGTTGGTCCATACGTATTTATGTCAATATAACATGGCAAAAGAGATTTGAGATCACAATAATGGTGTCCAGTGGCATTTTTGAGCATGTGTCTAACGAAGCGATGGCATTTTTGAGAGGTTGAAATTCCTAGTGGCAAAACTGAGTAGTGGGACACAACCGATGGCATAAATGATAAAAACCCAAAGTAATATTTTTGGGTTTTATAGTGATTGTCACAGTAGCAACGAAAAAGTAAATAAGCGAAGAACAATATATGAAAAGCTCGTAGGCAATGGATCAGTGATGGATAATTATGTCGGATGCGATCAATCATGCAATAGTTATAACATAGGGTGACACAGAACTAGCTCCAGTTCATCAATGTAATGTAGGCATGTATTCCGAATATAGTCATACGTGCTTATGGAAAAGAACTTGCATGACATCTTTTGTCCTACCCTCCCGTGGCAGCGGGTTCCTATTGGAAACTAAGGAATATTAAGGCCTCATATTAATAGAGTATCGAACCAAAGCATTAACACATAGTGAATACATGAACTCCTTAAACTACGGTCATCACCGGTAAGTATCCCGATTATTGTTACTTCGGGGTTAACGGATCATAACACATATTATGTGACTATAGACTTGCAAGATAGGATCAAGAACTCACATATATTCATGAAAACATAATAGGTTCAGATCTAAAATCATGGCACTTGGGCCCTAGTGACAAGCATTAAGCATAGCAAAGTCATAGCAACATCAATCTCAGACCATAGTGGATACTAGGGATCAAACCCTAACAAAACTAACTTGATTACATGATAAATCTCATCCAACCCATCACCGTCCAGCAAGCCTACGATGGAATTACTCATGCACGGCGGTGAGCATCATGAAATTGGTGATGGAGGAAGGTTGATGATGACGATGGCGATGGATTCCCCTCTCCGGAGCCCCGAACGGACTCCAGATCATCCCTCCCGAGAGAGTTTAGGGCTTGGTGGCGGCTCTGTATCGTAAAACGTGATGAATCCTTCTCTCTAACTTTTTTCTCCCCGAAAGTGAATATATGGAGTCAAGATGGACGTCGGTGGAGCGTCAAGGGGCCCACGCGGCAGCGGGGCGTGCCCCCATCCTCGTGGACAGGGTGTGGGCCCCCTAACATGGATCTTTTTGCTAGTATTTTTTATATATTCCAAAAATAATCTCCGTTGATTTTCAAGTCATTCTGAGAACTTTTATTTGTGCACAAAAGTAACACCATGGCAATTCTACTGAAAACAGCGTCAGTCTGGGTTACTTCCATTCAAATCATGCAATTTAGAGTCAAAAACAAGGGAAAAAGTGTTTGGAAAAGTAGATACGACGAAGACGTATCATAGATCAAGATTAGGACTTCGAGTATCGGAGAGCTATCTCTGGGCCCTCTCGGTAATGCACATCACTATAAGCCTTGCAAGCAATTTGACTAATGAGGTAGTTGCGGGATGATGCATTACAGAACGAGTAAAGAGACTTGTCGGTAACGAGATTGAACTAAGTATGATGATACTGACGATTGAATCTCGGGCAAGTAACATACCGATGACAAAGGGAATAACGTATGTTGTTATGCGGTTTGCCGATAAAGATCTTCGTAGAATATGTAGGAGCCAATATGAGCATCCAGGTTCCACTATTGGTTATTGACCGGAGATATGTCTCGGTCATGTCTACATAGTTCTCGAACCCGTAGGGTCCGCACACTTAACGTTCGATGACGATTTGTATTATGAGTTATGTGATTTGATGATCAAAGTTTTTTCGGATTTCCGGATGAGATCTCGGACATGACGAGGATACTTGAAATGGTCAAGACATAAAGATTCATATATTGGAAGGTTGCATTTGGACATCGGGATGGTTCCGAGTGGTTCGGGCATTTTTCTGGAGTACCGAGAGGTTACCGGAACCCCCCCGGGAGAAGTATTGGGCCTAGTGGGACTTATTTGAGGAGAGGGAAAGGGCCACAAGAGAGGGGCGCGCCCTTCCCTTGTCTAAACCGAACTAGACTAGGGGAGGGGGCCGGCCCCCCCTCTTTCCTTCCCCCTCTCTCCCTTCCCTTTCCCTCCGGTGGAAGAAAGGAAAGGGGGGGGGGGGGCGAATCCTACTTGGACTAGGAGTCCAAGTAGAACCCCCCCATGGCGCGCCCAACCTGGACGTCCTCCTTTCTCCCTCCCTCCTTTATATACAGGGGAAGTGGGCACCCCATAGACACACAAGTTGATCTTTAGCCGTGTGCGGTGCTCCCGTCCACAGTTTTACACCTCGGTCATATTGTCGTAGTGCTTAGGCGAAGCCCTGTGAGGGAGTCCTGGATTAGGGGGTATCCGGATAGCCAGACTATATCCTTTGGCCGGACTGTTGGACTATGAAGATACAAGATTGAAGACTTCATCTCGTGTCCGGATGGGACTCTCCTTGGCGTGGAAGGCAAGCTTGGCAGTACGGATATGTAGATCTCCTTCCTTGTAACCGACTCTGTGTAACCCTAGCCCCCTCCGATGTCTATATAAACCGGAGGGTTTAGTCCGTAGGACCAACAACAATCATACCATAGGCTAGCTTCTATGGTTTAGCCTCTTTGATCTCATGGTAGATTGTACTACTCATATTATGAAGAACAATCAAGCAGGATGTAGGGTATTACCTCCATTGAGAGGGCCCGAACCTGGGTAAACATCGTGTTCCCTGCCTCTTGTTACCATCCGCCTAGACGCACAGTTCGGGACCCCCTACCCGAGATCCGCCGGTTTTGACACCAACATTGGTGCTTTCATTGAGAGTTCCTCTGTGTCGTCATCGTTAGGCTTGATGGCTCCTTCAATCATCGATAGCGATGCAGTCTAGGGTGAGACTTTTCTCCCTGGACAGATCCTTGTATTCGGTGAACCCGCACTGCGGGCCAACTCGCTTGGCCATCTGGAGCAGATCAAGAGTTACGCCCCTGGCCACCAGGTCAGGTCTGGAAGCATAAACCACATGGCTGACATCCATGGAGACTTAATCTTCGACGGATTCAAGCCCTTGCCGAGTGCGCCGCACGGTCACGATGAGCATGATTTAGCTCTACCATCGGATAGTGTTCGGGAGATCGCACCGGCGACCGCTCCGACCCTCAATTCGGAGCCAGTTGCGCCATCCAAGGACGGGTGGATAGACCCCGCCACGGAGGCCGCGCCTTCAGCAGCGATCAAGCCAAATACCGACCTTACCCTTCACGGGAGCCGTGATGCCGAACTACCGGATTCTTCCCCGGCCACGGACTCCGAACCACCTGCGCCCGTGCCTATCAAATCCAATTGGGCGCCGATCATGGAGTTCACCTCCGCGGATATCTTTCAACACTCACCCTTCGGCGAGATACTGAACTCATTAAGGTCTCTCTCCTTGTCAGGAGAGTCCTGGCCGAACTATGTCCGGCAGGATTGGGATGCGGATGATGAAGAAATTCGCCGCCCACCCACCACCCACTTAGTAGCCACTGTCGACGATTTAACCGACATGCTCGACTTCGACTCCGAAGACATCGACGGTATGGACGACGATGCAGGAGACGAATAGGAACCATTGCCCACAGGGCACTGGACGCCCACTTCATCATATGATGTATACATGGTGGACACACCCAAAGAAAACGACGATGAGGAACGGAAGGACGCAACGAAGGATCGTTCCCTCGAGAAGCAGTCAAAGTGGTGGCGTAAGCACCGCTCCAAATCCCGCCTCGGCAGAAACAGCGACCATACAGACCCAGCGATAGAGCAGGCTGAGCCAGCGGACGACAAACACAACATTGAACCACCGTCCGACCATGGCAACACGGAGAATCAAACCGAACAACCCGTCTCCGGCGAAGATAACAGTCCGGATGAGATCACACCGGACAGGCACCCAGAGCAACAGAATACCCATCAAAGGCTTGTCGCCACTGCGAGGAGTCTAAAAAAGCAGAAGCAAAGGCTCAGGGCTGCACAAGACACACTCATAATTAGATGGAGTGAAGTACTCAACACTGCAGCAAAGTACGGCGGTAGTCGCCACACAAAGAGCTACCGAAGCGAAAGCTACTACCTGAATTCGATGAGGAGGCTTTAGATCCCCCGTAATAAAAAAACAAAACAGCCATCCGGTCGGATAGACGACCTCGTGGCCAACATAGCATGGCAAATGACGCCACACACAAGCCAGTACACGATCCACGTGAGGGCCCGCATCAAAAGGACGGCGCAACCAGATCCATCTACGGGCCAAGCAAGTGCGCTCCAGCACGCAATACAACACAACAAAAATCCGAACACCACGGTACACCCAAATACAGGGGTGCCGCACACTCCGTATGTTTCACCGATGAGGTGCTGGACCATGAATTTCCAGAGGGATTCAAACCCGTAAACATAGAGGCGTACGACGGAACGACAGACAGTGGGGTCTGGATTGAGGACTACATCCTCCATATCCACATGGCTCGAGGAGACGATCTCCACGCCATCAAGTACTTACCCCTCAAGCTCAAAGGGCCAGCTCGGCACTGGCTTAAAAGCCTCCCCGAAAACTCCATTGGAAGCTGGGAAGAGCTCGAGGACGCTTTTCGGGCAAATTTTCAAGGGACCTATGTCCGACCACTGGATGCAGATGTTTAAGTCATATAACTCAACAGCCCGGAGAGTCAGCCCGAAAGCTTTGGAACAGGTTTCTCACTAAAAAGAACCAAATAGTCGACTATCCGGACGCCGAAGCCTTAGCAGCTTTCAAGCATGGCGTTCGAGACGAATGGCTTGCCAGACACCTCGGCCAAGAAAAGCCGAGAACAATGGCAGCATTAACAAGCCCAATGACCCGCTTTTGCGCGGGGGAGGACAGCTGGTTAGCCCGATGTAGCACCAGCGACCCAAGTACATCCGAAGTCAGGGACGGAAACGGGAAGCCACGACGCAGCAAAAACAAGCACCGGAATAAAGAAGACAGCTCGAAGAGCACGGCGGTAAATGCCGGATTCATAAGCTCTCGGCCAGGTTAGCAAAAGCTGCCCTCCAAAGGCAACAGAGACAAACTGTCCAGCCTGAACAAGATTATGGACAAACTATGTCAGATACACAGCACCCCCGATAAACCTGCAAATCATACCCACAGAGAATGTTGGGTCTTCAAGCAGTCCGGCAAGCTCAACGCCGAACACAAGGGGCAGGATACACCAAGCGAAGACGAGGATGAGACTCGCAAGCAAAGCACTGGGGAACAGAAGAAATTCCCACCAGAAGTCAAAATAGTAAACGTGTTACACGTGATGAAAGGGAGAAACAAAGCGGCACTCCTAGAGACACATGCCCCAGGGCCTATCACCGCGGAGTTCTGCCACTGGTCATCCAAACCAATCACCTTTGACCATCGGGATTACTCGGCAAGTATCCGGCATGCAGGATGGGCTGCCTTGGTGTTAGACCTGATAATTGACGGATACCACTTCACACGAGTCCTGATGGACGGCGGCAGTAGTTTAAACCTGATATATCAGGACATAGTCTGCAAAATGGGGGTAGACCCAACAAAAATCAGCCATAGCAATACTACCTTTAAAGGACTAATGCCAGGCGCAGAAGCCCATTGCACGGGATCCCTACTACTAGAGGTTATATTCGGTTTCCCCGATAACTTCCGCAGAGCTGCGAGTTAACCTTCCACATCGCTCCATTCCAAAGTGGCTATCAAGCACTACTCGGACGCGATGCTTTCGCTCGCCTTAACATGATACCGCATTATGCTTCTCTCACGCTTAAGATGCCCGGTCCACGTTCCATCATTACAGTAAATGGAAATATTGAGCGCTCCTTGTGCGCGGAAGACCGTGCGGCTGCCTTGGCAGCCGCACACTAGACAGCCTCACCAACTGGTGCATCTGACAGGTCGTTAAGACCACAGACACAGTTAGACGAGTCCGGTGCAGCTATATATAATTGATACAGGTTTAATGGCTATACCCCTATAAAAATACAAGGGGCTCAACGCGTGTAAACAAGTGACAATTCGGCTCAACTTTACTCATCTTGAACTGTACATGGTTTATTCAGTATAACCTACCTTTTGCACAACAACTTTTCAACTAAGTTCCTCTCTTTTACAGATGACCATCGCGCTACACCTGTCCAGGATACGGCACAACCGACACACATGCGCAGACGTGCAGCAGGGACCCATTCCAAGGATTCTCTTCAGATTAAGACCCTGCGTAAACCTTTTTTACTATCTCTTGTTGATACACATCCCCCGGATTCTCAGTACAATTGAGAAGGATGCTGACGTATTGGCATGTGGCCACGTCAGAATATTGCGCGTACCTGGACACCCGTTGCTGATTACAAAGGGCTTTGTTTAGCCCAGTTTACATCATAAAGACCGAATACCTTAGGGAGTGTTCGGCGTCGCGAGTTTGGCCTTATATGCATCAGCTCCGAATCATGTCTTTGGTCAAATGTTGGGTTTGCCCGGCTCCTGTGTTTTGCTGCCTTACGTTCCGCTCTATCGGCTAAGGTTGCACCAGGAGTGAAGGAAATATGCCCTAGAGGCAATAGTAAAGTTATTATTTATTTCCTTATATCATGATAAATGTTTATTATTCATGCTAGAATTGTATTATTCGGAAACATAATACATGTGTGAATACATAGACAAACAGAGTGTCACTAGTATGCCTCTACTTGACTAGCTCGTTAATCGAAGATGGTTATGTTTCCTAACCATGAACAAAAGAGTTGTTATTTGATTAACGGGATCACATCATTAGATGAATGATCTGATTGACATGACCCATTCCATTAGCTTATCACCCGATCGTTTAGTATGTTGCTATTGCTTTCTTCATGACTTATACATGTTCCTATAACTATGAGATTATGTAACTCCCGTGTGCTGGAGGAACACTTTGTGTGCTACCAAATGTCACAATGTAACTGGGTGATTATAAAGGTGCTCTACAGGTGTCTCCAAAGGTACATGTTGGGTTGATGTATTTCGAAATTAGGATTTGTCACTCCGATCGTCGGAGAGGTATCTCTGGGCCCTCTCGGTAATGCACATCACTTAAGCCTTGCAAGCATTGCAACTAATGAGTTATTTGCGGGATGATGTATTACGAAACGAGTAAAGAGACTTGCCGGTAACGACATTGAACTAGGTATTGGATACCGACGATCGAATCTCGTGCAAGTAACATACCGATGACAAAGGGAACAACGTATGTTGTTATGCGGTCTGACCGATAAAAGATATTCGTATAATATGTAGGAACCAATATGGGCATCCAGGTCCCGCTATTGGTTATTGACCGGAGACTTGTCTCGGTCATGTCTACATTGTTCTCGAACCCGTAGGGTCCGCACGCTTAAGGTTTCGATGACAGTTATATTATGAGTTTATACGTTTTGATGTACCAAAGGTTGTTCGGAGTCTCGGATGTGATCACGGACATGACGAGGAGTCTCGAAATGGTCGAGACATAAAGATTGATATATTGGAAGCCTATGTTTGGATATCGGAAGTGTTCCGGGTGAAATCGGGATTTTACCGGAGTACTGGGAGGTTACCGGAACCCCCCGGGAGATATATGGGCCTTAGTGGGCCTTAGTGGAAGAGAGGAGAGGTAGCCAGAGATGGGCCGCGCGCCCCTCCCCTCCCTTGGTCCGAATAGGACAAGGAGAGGGGGCCGGCCCCCTTCCTCTTTCCCCCCTCCGCGAATCCTATTCCAACTAGGAAAGGGGGGGAGTCCTACTCCCACAGGGAGTAGGACTCCTCCTGGCGCGCCTCTCCTGGCCGGCCGCACCCCCCTTTGAGCCTTTATATACGGAGGCAGGGGCACCCCCTAGAGACACAAGTTGATCCATGTGATCATATTCTTAGCCGTGTGCGGTGCCCCCTTCCACCATAATCCTCGATAATATTGTAGCGGTGCTTAGGCGAAGCCCTACGACGGTAGTACATCAAGATCGTCACCGTGCCGTCGTGCTGACGGAACTCTTCCCCGACACTTTGCTGGATCGGAGTCCGGGGATCGTCATCGAGCTGAACGTGTGCTAAAACTCGGAGGTGCCATAGTTTCGGTGCTTGATCGGTCGGGCCGTGAAGACGTACGACTACATCAACCGCGTTGTGCTAACGCTTCCGCTGTCGGTCTACAAGGGTACGTAGATCACACTCTCCCCTCTCGTTGCTATGCATCACCATGATCTTGCGTGTGCGTAGAATTTTTTTTTTGAAATTACTACGTTCCCCAACAGTGGCATCCGAGCCTAGGTTTTATGTGTTGATGTTATATGCACGAGTAGAACACAAGTGAGTTGTGGGCGATATAAGTCATACTGCTTATCAGCATGTCATACTTTGGTTCGGCGGTATTGTTGGACGAAGCGGCCCGGACCGACATTACGCGTACGCTTATGCGAGACCGGTTCTCCCGACGTGCTTTGCACAAAGGTGGCTAGCGGGTGACAGTTTCTCCAACTTTAGTTGAACCGAGTGTGGCTACGCCCGGTCTTTGCGAAGGTTAAAACAGCACCAACTTGACAAACTATCGTTGTGGTTTTGATGCGTAGGTAAGATTGGTTCTTGCTTAAGCCGTAGCAGCCACGTAAAACTTGCAACAACAAAGTAGAGGACGTCTAACTTGTTTTTGCAGGCCATGTTGTGATGTGATATGGTTAAGACATGATGCTAAATTTTATTGTATGAGATGATCATGTTTTGTAACCGAGTTATCGGTAACTGGCAGGAGCCATATGGTTGTCGCTTTATTGTATGCAATGCAATCGCGCTGTAATGCTTTACTTGATCACTAAGCGGTAGCGATAGTCGTGGAAGCATAAGATTGGTGACACGACAACGATGCTACGATGGAGATCAAGGTGTCGTGCCGGTGACGATGGTGATCACGACGGTGCTTCGAAGATGGAGATCACAAGCACAAGATGATGATGGCCATATCATATCACTTATATTGATTGCATGTGATGTTTATCTTTTATGCATCTTATCTTGCTTTGATTGACGGTAGCATTATAAGATGATCTCTCACTAATTATCAAGAAGTGTTCTCCCTGAGTATGCACCGTTGCGAAAGTTCTTCGTGCTGAGACACCACGTGATGATCGGGTGTGATAGGCTCTATGTTCAAATACAACGAGTGCAAAACAGTTGCACACGCGGAATACTCAGGTTATACTTGACGAGCCAAGCATATACAGATATGGCCTCGGAACACGGAGACGGAAAGGTCGAGCGTGAATCATATAGTAGATATGATCAACATAGTGATGTTCACCAATGAAACTACTCCATCTCACGTGATGATCGAACATGGTTTAGTTGATTTGGATCACGTAATCACTTAGAGGATTAGATGGATGTCTTTCTAAGTGGGAGTTGTTAAGTAATATGATTAATTGAACTTTAAATTTATCATGAACTTAGTCCTGGTAGTATTTTGCAAATTATGTTGTAGATCAATGGCTCGCGTTGTTTCTTCCCTGTGTTTATTTTGATATGTTCCTAGAGAAAATTGTATTGAAAAATGTTAGTGGCAATGATGCGGATTGGATCCGTGATCTGAGGTTTATCCTCATTGTTGCAGAGAAGAATTATCTCCTTGATGCACCGCTAGGTGACAGACCTATTGCAGGAGCAGATGCAGACGTTATGAACGTTTGGCTAGCTCAATATGATGACTACTTGATAGTTTAGTGCACCATGCTTAACGGCTTAGAATCGGGACTTCAAAGACGTTTTAAACGTCATGGACCATATGAGATGTTCCAGGAGTTGAAGTTAATATTTCAAGCAAATACCCGAGTTGAGAGATATGAAGTCTCCAACAAGTTCTATAGCAAAAAGATAGAGGAGAATCGCTCAACTAGTGAGCATGTGCTGAGATTGTCTGGGTACTACAATCGCTTGAATCAAGTGGGAGTTAATCTTCCAAATAAGATAGTGATTGACAGAATTCTCTAGTCACCATCACCAAGTTAGTAGAACTTCGTGATGAACTATAATATGCAAGGGATAACAGATACAATTCCCAAGCTCTTCGTGATGCTAAAATTGACGAAGGTAGAAATCAAGAAAAACATCAAGTGTTGATGGTTGACAAGATCACTAGTTTCAAGAAAAGGGCAAAGGAAAAAAGGGGAACTTCAAGAAAAACAGCAAGCAAGTTGCTGCTCAAGTGAAGAAGCCCAAGTCTGGTCCTAAGCCTGAGACTAAGTGCTTCTACTGCAAAGGGACTGGTCATTGGAAGCGGAACTACCCCAAGTGATTGGCGGATAAGAAGGATGGCAAAGTGAACATAAGTATATTTGATATACATGTTATTGATGTGTACTTTACTAGTGTTTATAGCAACCCCTCGGTATTTGATACTAGTTCAGTTGCTAAGATTAGTAACTCGAAACGGGAGTTGCAGAATAAACAGAGACTAGTTAAGGGTGAAGTGACGATGTGTGTTGGAAGTGGTTCCAAGATTGATATGATCATCATCGCACACTCCCTATAATTTCGGGATTAGTGTTGAACCTAAATAAGTGTTATTTGGTGTTTGCGTTGAGCATGAATATGATTTGATCATGTTTATGTAATACGATTATTCATTTAAGTAAGGGAATAAATTGTTGTTCTGTTTACATGAATAAAACCTCATATGGTTACACACCCAATGAAAATAGTTCGTTGGATCTCGATCGTAGTGATACACATAATTATAATATTGAAACCAAAAGATGCAAAGTTAATAATGATAGTGCAACTTATTTGTGGCACTCCCGTTTAGGTCATATTGGTGTAAAGCGCATGAAGAAACTCCATGATGATGGGCTTTTGGAATCACTTGATTATGAATTAGTTGATGCTTGCGAACCATGCCTCATGGGCAAGATGAATAAGACTCTGTTCTTAGGAACAATGGAGCGAGCGACAGATTTGTTGGAAATCATACATACTGATGTATGTGGTCCAATAAATATTGAGGCTCGCGACAGGTATCATTATTTTCTGATCTTCACAGATGATTTGAGCAGATATGAGTATATCTACTTGATGAAACATAAGTTTGAAACATTTGAAAAGTTCAAAGAATTTCAGAGTGAAGTGAAAAATCATCGTAACAAGAAAATAAAGTTTCTACGATCTGATCGTAGAGAAGAGTATTTGAGTTACGAGTTTGGCCTTCAGTTAAAAACAATGTGAAATAGTTTCACTACTCATGCCACCTGGCACACCACAATATAATGGTATGTCCGAACGTCATAACCGTACTTTATTAGATATGGTGCGATCTATGATGTCTCTTACCGATCTACCACTATCGTTTTGGGGTTATGCATTAGAGACAGCTGCATTCACGTTAAATAGGGAACCATCTAAATCCATTGAAACGACACCGTATGAACTATGGTTTGGCAAGAAACCTAAGCTGTCGTTTCTTAAAAGTTTGAGGTTGCAATGCTTATGTGAAAAAGTTTCAACCTGATAAGCTCAAACCCAAATCGAAGAAGTGCGTCTTCATAGGATACCCAAAAGAAAATGTTGGGTACACCTTCTATCACAGATCCGAAGGCAAGATATTCGTTGCTTTGAATGGATCCTTTCTAGAGAAGGAATTTCTCTCGAAAGAAGTGAGTGGGAGGAAAGTAGAACTTGATGAGGTAACTGTACCTGCTCCCTTATTGGAAAGTAGTTCATCACAGAAATCTGTTCCTGTGACTACTAGACCGATTAGTGAGGATGCTAATGATGATTATCATGTAACTTTAGATCATGTTACTACCGAACCTCGTAGGTAAAACCAGAGTGAGATCCGCACCAGAGTGGTACGGTAATCCAGTTCTGGAGGTCATGTTACTTGACCATGACGAGCCTACGAACTACGAGGAAGCGATGATGAGCCCAGATTCCGCGAAATGGCTTGAGGCCATGAAATCTGAGATGAGATCCATGTATGAGAACAAAGTATGGACTTTGATTGACTTGCCCAATGATCGGTGAGCCATTGAGATTAAATGGATCTTCAAGAGGAAGACGGACACTGATAGTAGTGTTACTATCTACAAAGCTAGAATTGTCGCAAAAAGGTTTTCGACAAGTTCAAGGTGTTGACTACGATGAGAGTTTCTCACCCGTATCTATGCTTAAGTCTATCCGAATCATGTTAGCAATTGCCGCATTTTATGAAATCCGGCAAATGACAAAACTGCATTCCTTAATGGATTTATTAAAGAAGAGTTGTATATGATACAACTAGAAGGTTTTGTCAATCCTAAAGGTGCTAACAAAATGTGCAAGCTCCAGCGATCCATCTATGGACTGGTGCAAGCATCTCGGAGTTGGAATATGCGCTTTGTTGAGATGATCAAAGCATATAGTTTTATACAGACTTGCGGTGAAGCCTGTATTTACATGAAAGTGAATGGGAGCACTACAGCATTTCTGATAAGTATATGTGAATGACATATTGTTGATCGGAAATAATGTAGAATTATTCTGCAAAGCATAAAGGAGTATTTTGAAACAAGTTTTTCAAAGAAAGACCTCGGTGAAGCTGCTTACATATTAAGCATCAAGATCTATAGAGATAGATCAAGACGCTTGATAAGTTTTTTTTCAATGAGTGCATACCTTGACAATATTTTGAAGTAGTTCAAAAATTGGAACGGTCAAAGAAAGAGTTCTTGGCTGTGTTACAAGGTGTGAAATTGAGTAAGACTCAAAGCCCGACCACGGTAGAAGGTAGAAAGAGAATGAAAGTCATTCCCTATGCCGCAACCATAGGTTCTATAAAGTATGCCATGCTGTATACCAGATCTATTGTATACCCTACACTGTGTTAAGCAAAGGAGTACAATAGTGATCTAAGAGTAGATCACTGGACAGCGGTCAAAATTATCCTTAGTGGAATAAGGAAATATTTCTCAATTATGGAGGTGACAAAAAGGTTCGTCGTAAAAAGTTACATCGATGCAAGTTTTGACATAGATCTGGATGACTCTAAGTCTCGATCTAGATACATATTGAAAGTGGGAGCAATTAGCTAGAGTAGCCCCGTGCAGAGCATTGTAGACATAAAATTCGCAAAATACTTACGGATCTGTATGTGACAGATCCGTTGACTAAAATTATCTCACAAGCAAAACATGATCACACCTTAGTACTCTTTGGGTGTTAATCACATAAACGATGTGAACTAGATTACTGACTCTAGTAAACCCTTTGGGTATAGGTCACATGACAATGTGAACTATGGGTGTTAATCACATGGTGATGTGAACTATTAGTGTTGAATCACATGGCGATGTGAACTAGATTATTAACTCTAGTGCAAGTGGGAGACTGAAGGAAATATGCCCTAGAGGCAATAATAAAGTTATTATTTATTTCCTTATATCATGATAAATGTTTATTATTCATGCTAGAATTGTATTAATCGGAAACATAATACATGTGTGAATACATAGACAAACAGAGTGTCACTAGTATGCCTCTACTTGACTAGCTCGTTAATCGAAGATGGTTATGTTTCCTAACCATGAACAAAAGAGTTGTTATTTGATTAACGGGATCACATCATTAGATGAATGATCTGATTGACATGACCCATTCCATTAGCTTAGCACCCGATCGTTTAGTATGTTGCTATTGCTTTCTTCATGACTTATACATGTTCCTATAACTATGAGATTATGTAACTCCCGTGTGCCGGAGGAACACTTTGTGTGCTACCAAACGTCACAATGTAACTGGGTGATTATAAAGGTGCTCTACAGGTGTCTCCAAAGGTACATGTTGGGTTGACGTATTTCGAGATTAGGATTTGTCACTCCGATCGTCGGAGAGGTATCTCTGGGCCCTCTCGGTAATGCACATCACTCAAGCCTTGCAAGCATTGCAACTAATGAGTTATTTGCGGGATGATGTATTACGGAACGAGTAAAGAGACTTGCCGGTAACGACATTGAACTAGGTATTGGATACCAATGATCGAATCTCGTGCAAGTAACATACCGATGACATAGGGAACAACGTATGTTGTTATGCGGTCTGACCGATAAAAGATCTTCGTAGAATATGTAGGAACCAATATGGGCATCCAGGTCCCGCTATTGGTTATTAACCGGAGACTTGTCTCGGTCATGTCTACATTGTTCTCGAACCCGTAGGGTCCGCATGCTTAAGGTTTCGATGACAGTTATATTATGAGCTTATACGTTTTGATGTACCGAAGGTTGTTCGGTGTCCCGTATGTGATCACGGACATGACGAGGAGTCTCGAAATTGCCGAGACATAAAGATTGATATATTGGAAGCCTATGTTTGGATATCGGAAGTGTTTCGGGTGAAATCGGGATTTTACCGGAGTACCGGGAGGTTGCCGGAACCCCCCGGGAGATATATGGGCCTTAGTGGAAGAGAGGAGAGGTAGCCAGAGATGGGCCGCGCGCCCCTCCCCTCCCTTGGTCTGAATAGGACAAGGAGAGGGGGCTGGCCCCCTTCCTCTTTTTCCCCCTCCGCGAATCCTATTCCAACTAGGAAAGGGGGGGAGTCCTACTCCCAGAGGGAGTAGGACTCCTCCTGGCGCGTCTCTCCTGGCCGGCCGCACCCCCCTTTGAGCCTTTATATACGGAGGCAGGGGCACCCCCTAGAGACACAAGTTGATCCACGTGATCATATTCTTAGCCGTGTGCGGTGCCCCCTTCCACCATAATCCTCGATAATATTGTAGCGGTGCTTAGGCGAAGCCCTGCGATGGTAGTACATCAAGATCGTCACCACGCCGTCGTGCTGACGGAACTCTTCCCCGACACTTTGCTGGATCGGAGTCCGGGGATCGCCATTGAGCTGAACGTGTGCTAAAACTCGGAGGTGCCGTAGTTTTGGTGCTTGATCGGTCGGGCCATGAAGACGTACGACTACATCAACCGCGTTGTGCTAACGCTTCCGCTGTCGGTCTACAAGGGTACGTAGATCACACTCTCCCCTCTCGTTGCTATGCATCACCATGATCTTGTGTGTGCGTAGGAAGTTTTTTGAAATTACTACATTCCCCAACAAGGAGAACTACTGCGATTGTGCCCTGGTTCATCCGGATGAGCACCTCAGTAGAGAAAGCCGAAAACTGGCTGTCATGATATAGCGTGAGACTGGTCAACCACTCGATGACCTAGTGGAATCTTTGGGATTCCTCCGCCTTGACGAAGGGCCGTTTCCTGGCCAGGCATGTACGCGCCCCGAATTTGGATGAGCGCGGAGCCACCAGGGGCTATATAGTAGCCCCACTGTCAAACTCCTCTGGCTAAGTGAAAGTGTTAAAGCATTATAGTCCGATTGCCTAGTTCGTTGCGCTATCACCTCCTTAATGGACCAAGACGTTGGATCAAGTGTGAACATGCGTCTTCTGCGAGCACCCCCGCATTATATGCGTGGGGGCTGAAGCCGACGACTGCCATCTTTCAGGTTATATACATATATACATAAACGGCCGCACATGAGGCATCATAGTACTTTCGGGCAAAAGTATAAATACAGCCTTGATAATTAAATAAAACATTGTTTTTACAATGGGAATACATGTCACTCAAACATAATATTCTTCGAGCACTGAGCCTCTATCGAACGAGCGCCTTAAAGAACTTCTTCAAAATAGTGCTCGGCAGCCACTCGGCCTATGGCCGAACCCTGTGCCGCAACAGTGGTGGCATCCATCTCTGCCCAGTATGTTTTGACACGAGCAAGGGCCATCCAAGAGCCTTCTATGCACGTCGACCTCTTTACAACATCAATGCATGGCACATCACCAAGGAATTGTTGCACTAAGCTAAAGTAGCTATTTGGCCTTGGCCCTCTCGGCTACAAATGATCGACAACGGACCTCATGGCAAGTCCGGATAATCTATGGAGCTCGGCCCACTCGGCAATTTGCTCATTCAACAACAGCGGACGGGCTGGAGCATGATACTGTGACCAAAACAGTTTTTCCATTTCGTGATCTTTTTGATCTCGGAAGTATTCAGCCGCATCAGCAGCACTCGCTGCTAAGTCCAGATATGCGTCCGCAGAACTCCATAGCCGGTCCAGAGGTGCATACTTCGGATCCCCGAACTTAGTTCGCAACAAGAAGGGCTTCCTAGATACAATATCCGCAGCTTGATGCAGCTCCTCCTTCGTCGCTCTAATTTTGGAGCGGGCTTCCTTGGCAGCCACCCGGGCCTGTTCCAGGTCCGTCGCCTTCACCCGGTTTTGTTCTTCAAGAAGCTGGTAACGGTCAGCAGCATCTTTTAACTCTACAGCCATCTTGGCTATTTTTTCTTTGCTCTCGCAATTTGCGGCCTGTTCGGCCCTTAACTCTTCGGCCGCCGTTAAAGCGGCCGCATTACTACTCCTTGCTTGCTCCTTGGCTCGGGCAAGCTCCGCCCGAAGGGTCTCCACGATGGCAGCTCCATCTGTAGTCACAACATATTAAATATACTGGAATCATGCTGCTCTTATTATGTGACAATCACCAGAAAAACCACTCACCCTGTGCCTCGTCAAGCCGCTTGTTAACAAGCACGATGTCGGCATCTGCCGCGTCCAGTTGCGGCCTTAGTTCGGCAAACCCATCAGTCCGGCTAGCCACTGGAGCTTCAATCACCTGCACTTAAAGGCGGTCTGGTTATTACCTGGGAATATGATCCTCTGTTTGCTACCGTTTTCGATGACAACCAGAGTCTCAGGGGCTACTATCTACACAGGGCACATCTAAAAATGTGCAGTACTGTTAAAAATGTATATCATTTCGCGTACCTCAAAACCCGATAGTAGACTCATAAAGGCTTCATGCAACCCGCTTTCGGCGGACGAAATCCTTTCAATCACCGTACCCATCAATGTGTGGTGCTCTTCTGAGATAGCCGCTTGCTCTAGCAGATCCCTCAGTACGTCCGACCGCACACCCGACGGTGCCGGACTCTTTCGATTGCTCTCTTCAAGAGCCGGATACTGAGGACTTCGGGTGGCCATAGGATTACCTTCTGGCCTTCCCGGATCAGGAGAAACCCTCCGTGACGACACCTCGGGGTCGCCCGCCTCATGAGGCGGTATGGTAGGGGGAGGCGTTTCGCTCTCCATCATCTCTGGAAGAAGATGCCCTGAAGACGAGCTCTGCTAAGAAGGGCTAAGATCCGAACTGCAAGATAAATGCTTTGGTTATTTTCCTTAGAAGTAAAGCGAGATATCTTCATTATGAAGTACCCTTTTACTTACAGCTCGGTGGAGGGCTGATCCTCTTGAGGACATAGTGCGGCTGGGGTAGCCCCCGGGGTAGGACGCTCCGGTGAAGATTTCTTCCCCCGTTTGGAGACCATTCTCTCCGGGTCCTCGGAGGCGGTCCTCTTCCTTCCCCGGGGAGAGGAAGTTTCAGTCCCTCCTCCCCGGCTAACCTCCTTCACGGAGGCGCTAGCCTCCTTGTTCCCCCCTTTATCTTCTCCTGAGGGCGCTTGATAAGGCGCGATCTCTAGCATCCTGGTTAGCACTGGATTTGATGAGGTCTCGGGAAGGGGGGCCAGACACCTGATCAACTTTGCCTTCGCTATCCAATCCTGGTCAAAGAGCGGCTTTTTTGGGGCAACGTTGCGATAAATAAATGGACAGTGTGTTCGGGTGCGGGGCTACTTACTTGGGTATCCGGGCGATTGCAGCTCAGACCTGCGTCCTCAGTGATGTCCGGACACATTATTTGTGGTTTGAAGAACAATTTGTACATCTCCTCGGGCGTCATGCCGAGGAAATGTTTAATAGCTCGCGGTCCTTCCGGGTTGAATTCCCACATGCGAAGGGGCCGGCGTTTGCAAGGCTGGATTCGACGAACTAGCATAACTTGCGCTACCATAACCAGACTGAAATCTCTCTCGAAGAGATCTCAGATACGGTTTTGCAGTATTGGCACGTCCTTAGCTGGACCCCAGCTCAACCCCCTGCTGATCCATGACGTCAGTTGTGGTGGGGGGCCTGAGCGAAAGGTGGGGGCAGTTACCCACTTGGCACTTCGGGGAGTTGTGATGTAGAACCACTCCCACTGCCACAATCCGGACACTTCTGGGAAGCTACCCTCAGGCCATGGAGCGTCAGCAATTTTGCTTATTAAAGCGCCTCCGCACGCTGCGTGCTGCCCCTCGATCATCTTCGGCTTCACATCGAAGGTCTTGAGCCACAAGCCGAAGTGAGGGGTAATGCGGAGGAAGGCCTCACATACGACAATAAATGACGAAATGTGAAGAAGGGAATCTGGGGACAGATCATGAAAATCTAGCCCATAATAGAACATAAGACCCCTAACAAAGGGATCCAGAGCGAGGCCTAGTCCTCGGAGGAAGTGGGAGACGAACACGACGCTCTCGTTGGGTTCGGGAGTAGGGACGACCTGCCCTCGGGCGGGCAGCCGATGCGAAATTTCGGCGGTCAGATATCTGGCCTCTCTCAACCTCTTGATGTCCTCCTCCCTGATGGAGGAAGGCATCCACCGACCTTGAAGGTTGGATCCGGACATAGTTGAAGGTCCGAAGCACCTGACCTGCGTTTTGGGTGTTAGAACTCGAGGCGGGGGAAGGATTTGATTGAGCACGAGAGGGAAAAAGAAAAAGCCTTGTAAAGAGGGTGAATATCAAGCATCCTCCTCGTGGCCGTTTGGGACTTGCCTAAGATCTAGGAGTCCTACCAATAGGCACGGTTGGGTTACCCACGTCCATATTGATGAGAATCCCATAATAAAGGGGACACAATCTCTGCTTCGACAAGACGTGCCAAGGAAACTGCCTCGCGAAACACGCTGAGATTGGTTATGAAAAATGATTCGAATAAAGACCTAGCTATGGTGTGATGTCACATTACGGGGTACGTCAGCAGATTAGATTTATGGAAATATTATTCTCTCTACGGTGGTATGTGGAACTTATTTTGCAGAGCCAGACACGATCCTCGTGTTCAAAATCTTCTATGAAGTATTCGGAGGAGGAACCTGCCTTGCAATGCCGAAGACAATCTACGCGCCGGACTCATCGTCATTGAAGCCTGGTTCAGGGGCTACTGAGGGAGTCCTGGATTAGGGGGTATCTGGACAGCCGGACTATATCCTTTGGCCGGACTGTTGGACTACGAATATACAATATTGAAGACTTCGGCCCGTGTCCGGATGAGACTCTCCTTGGCGTGGAAGGCAAGCTTGGCAGTACGGATATGTAGATCTCCTTCCTTGTAACCGACTCTGTGTAACCCTAGCCCCCTCCGGTGTCTATATAAACAGGAGGGTTTAGTCTGTAGGACCAAGAAAAATCATACCATAGGCTAGCTTCTAGGGTTTAGCCTCTCTGATCTCGTGGTAGATCAACTCTTGTACTACTCATATTATCAAGAACAATCAATCAGGATGTAGGGTATTACCTCCATCAAGAGGGCCCGAACCTGGGTAAACATCATGTCCCCTGCCTCCTGTTACCATCCGCCTAGACGCCCAGTTCGGGACCCCCTACCCGAGATCCGCCGGTTTTGACACCGACACCCTGCGTCGGTAACTTCATCATCACCGTCAACACGCCGTCGTGCTGATGGAACTCACCCTCGGCCTCAGCTGAATCAAGAGTACGAGGGACGTCACCGAGCTGAACGTGTGCAGATCGCGGAGGTGCTATGCGTTTGGTACTTGATCGGTTGGATTGCGAAGATGTTCGACTACATCAACTGCGTTAGTAAATGCTTCCGCTTTCGGTCTACGAGGCTATGTAGACACACTCTCCCCTCTCGTTGCTATTCATCTCCTAGATACTTACCCAACAGGGGGGCGCGCCACCTCCCCTTGGCCTACCTCCTCTTTTCCCATATGGACCAATAAGGCCCATTACTTCTCTTGGTGAATTCCGGTAACTCGCCGGTACTCCAAAAAATACCCGAATCACTCAGAACCTTTCCGATGTCCGAATATAGCCTTCCAATATATGAATCTTTACGTCTCAACCATTTCGAGACTCCTCGCCATGTCCGTGATCTCATCCTGGACTCCAAACAAACTTCGGTCATCAAATCACATAACTAATAATACAAATCGTCATAGAACATTAAGCGTGCGGACCCTACGGGTTCGAGAACTATGTAGACATGACAGAGACACATCTTCGGTCAATAACCAATAGCGGAACCTGGATGCTCATATTGGATCCTACATATTCTACGAAGATCTTTATCGGTCAAACCGCATAACAACATACGTTGTTTCCTTTGTCATCGGTATGTTACTTGCTCGAGATTCGATTGTCGGTATCATCATACCTAGTTCAATATCGTTACCGGCAAGTCTCTTTACTCGTTCCGTAACACATCATCCCATAAGTAAATCATTAGTCACATTGCTTGCAAGGCTCATAGTGATGTGCATTACCGAGAGGGCCCCGAGATACCTCTCTGATACTCGGAGTGACAAATCCTAATCTCGATCTATGCCAACTCAACAAACACCATCGGAGACACCTATAGAGCATCTTTATAATCACCCAGTTATGTTGTGACATTTGATAGCACACAAGGTGTTTCTCCAGTTGTCGGGAGTTGCATAATCTCATAGTTAGAGGAACATGTATAAGTCATGACGAAAACAATAGCAATAAAAGTAAACGATCATTATGCTAAGCTAACGGATGGGTCTTGTCCATCAAATCATTCTTTAATGATGTGATCTCGTTCATCAAATGACAACACATGTCTATGGTTAGGAAACTTAAACATCTTTGATTAACGAGCTAGTCAAGTAGAGGCATACTAGGGACACACTATTTTTTCTATGTATTCACACATGTACTAACTTTCTGGTTAATAAAATTCTAGCATGAATACTAAACATTTATCATGATATAAGGAAATATAAATAACAACTCTATTATTGCCTCTAGGGCATATTTCCCTCAATAGTTCGTTTCATCCCAATTGCAAGCCTACCCTTAACTCACAACTAGGCATGTGTTTTGTCTTTCGTCTCAGCTACAAGTTCACCCTTGACTCGCAATTGGATCCATAGTTGTTTCATCCTAGTTGTAAGTAGACCCTTTACTCATAGTTGGGCTCGTAGTTTCGTAGTTGTCCCTGGTGCAAGTCCATCCCCGACTCACAACCGGGCTCATAGTTGTCTGAGTTGCAAGTCCACCCTTGACTCACAACTGGAGCATGTGCTTTGTTTTTCATCTTAGTTGCCAATCCACCTTTGACTCGCATCTAGACCCATAACTTTGTTTTCATCCTAGTTGCATGTCGACCCTTGACTCGAAACTGAGCTTGTATTTTCATACTTGTTCCAGTTGCAAGTCCACCCTCAATTGGTAAGTGCGCTTGTAATTTTCTGAGTTGCAAGCCACCCCTGACTCGGAATTGGAGTGTGTGTTTTGTTTTTCATCCTAGTTGCAAGTCCACCCTTCGCAACTGGGCCTATAGTTTATTTCATCCCAGTTGCAAGTCGACCTTTGAATCGCAACTGGCGATGTTTCTTTGTAGTTGTCCCAGGTGCAAGTCCACCACCCACTCACAAATGGGACCGTAGTTTGTCCTAATTATAAGTCCACCCATGACTTGCAACTGGACATTCATTTTTGTTTTTATCCCAGTTGCAAGTCCATGCTCGACTCGCAACTAGGTTCTTAGTTTGTTGCTATCCCAATTACAATTCCACCATCGACTCGCAAATGGTATCGTAGTTTTGTGTAGTTGTCCCAGCTGCAAGTCCGTCCTAGAGTCACAATTAGGCTAGTAGTTTGTTTCATCCGCATTGCAAGTCTACCCTTGACTCACAATTGGGCTTGTAGTTTGATACGTCTCCAACGTACTATAATTTTTGATTGCTCCATGCTATATTATCTACTGTTTTGGACATTATTGGGCTTTATTATCCACTTTTATATTATTTTTGGGACTAACCTATTAACCGGAGGCCCAACCCAGAATTGTTGTTTTTTGCCTGTTTTAGGGTTTCAAAGAAAAGGAATATCAAACGGAGTCCAAACGGAATGAAACCTTCGGGAACGTGATTTTCTCAACGAACAAGACCCGGGAGACTTGGACCCTACATCAAGAAAGAAAAGAGGAGGCCACGAGGTAGGGGGGCGCGCCTGCGTACCCCAAGCGCGCCCTCCACCCTCATGGGCCCCCTGTTGCTCCACTGACGTACTCCTTCCTCCTATATATACCTACGTACCCCCAAACGATCAGGGACGGAGCCAAAACCCTAATTCCACCGCCGTAACTTTCTGTATCCACGAGATCCCATCTTGGGGCCAGTTCTGGAGCTCCACCGGAGGGGGCATCGATCACGGAGGGCTTCTACATCAACACCATAGCCTCTCCGATGAAGTGTGAGTAGTTTACCTCGGACCTACGGGTCCATAGTTACTAGCTAGATGGATTCTTCTCTCTTTTTGGATCTCAATACAATGTTCTCCCCCTCTCTTCTTGCAGAACTATTCGATATAATCTTCTTTTTGCGGTGTGTTTGTTGAGATCGATGAATTGTGGGTTTATGATCAAGTCTATCTATGAATAATATTTGAATCGGCTCTGAATTCTTTTATGTATGATTGGTTATCTTTGCAAGTCTCTTCGAATTATCAGTTTGGTTTGGCCTACTAGATTGATCTTTCTTGCAACGGGAGAATTGCTTAGCTTTGGGTTCAATCTTGCGGTGTCCTTTCCCAGTGACAGTAGGGGCAGCAAGGCATGTATTTTATTGTTGCCATCGAGGATAACAAGATGGGGTTCTCTTCAAATTGCATGAGTCTATCCCTCTACATCATGTCATCTTGCTTAAGGCGTTACTCTGTTTTTAACTTAATACTCTAGATGCATGCTGGATAGCGGTCGATGAGTGGAGTAATAGTAGTAGATGCAGGCAGGAGTCGGTCTACTTGTCTCGGACATGATGCCTATATACATGATCATGCCTATATATTCTCATAACTATGCTCAATTCTGTCAATTGCTCAACAGTAATTTGTTCACCCACTGTAGAATACTTATGCTCTCGAGAGAAGCCACTAGTGAAACCTATGCCCCCTGGGTCTATCTTTATCATATTGATCTCCTACTACTTATTTATTTCCTTTGCTATTTACTTTGCCTTTATTTTACTCTGCATCTTTATCATAAAAATATCAAAATTATTATCTTATCATATCTATCAGATCTCACTCTCGTAAGTGGCCTTATAGGGATTGACAACCCCTATTTGCGTTGGTTGCGATGATTTATTTGTTTTGTGCAGGTACGAGGGACTCGCGCGTAGCCTCCTACTGGATGGATACCTTGGTTATCAAAAACTGAGGGAAATACTTACGCTACTTTGCTACATCATCCCTTTCTCTTCGGGGAAAACCAACGCAGTGCTCAAGAGGTAGCAAGAAGGATTTTTGGCGCCGTTGCCGAGGAGGTCTACGCAAAAGTCAACATACCAAGTACCCATCACATACCCTTATTTGCCGCATTACATTATTTGCCATTTGCCTCTCGTTTTCCTCTCCCCCATTTCACCCTTGCCATTTTATTCGCCCTCTCTCTCTATCCTCCCTCTCTTTCTCTATTTGCCTCTTTTTGCCCGCTTGCTTTTGTTTGCTTGTGTGTTAGTTTGTTTTCTTGTCGTTATGGCTAGTCCTTTACCTTTTGCCGCTATGTCTGAAATTGGGGAAACTATTGTCGATAATAATTCTGATGCTCCTACTAAAGAACCCACTATCTCACATACAAAAAGATTCCGTGTTGGTAGTGGTAATATTATTGGAAAATGAGTTATTCAAGATTTCTTCACTTGTGTCGGTGCTTTACCTTCTATGGGTAGTTCCATCCTTCATAGAACCAGTAGTCTTGCAGACGCTATTGCCATGCTAGTAGTTGAACTTGAAAGACAATTCATGCACATGCATCCTTCCATACAAAGGATTTTTCTAGAATTTTCTAATATTGAGCATTCTTCTGTTAGCATGCTGCTACTATCTTTTTGGCTCATGAGTTTAGATTCATAATAGAAGAGGCCAAAGAAATCTTTGCACATTATAGGGTGGACGCTTGCCGTCCTCCCATAGAAGCTATCCTCTTTGATCAAGAAGAAATAATGCATTTTCAATCTCTAGACTATGTTGCTTTCAATGAAAATCTTAGAAAAAGGGTTCCTACCAATGTTTTAGTTGACAGAATCTCTGAACTTAATGATGATTTGGCTATTCGAAATAATGAACTAGGATATTCTCTTGAATATAGGCTCACAAAGTTCTGTCAAAAGAATGCTTATAATGATGAATTGGCTGTGCAATATGAAGGACCAAAGGAGGAACATATACCTCCCAAGGTTGATCTTAGGGACTTTTGTCCCATTAAATTTAGCCCTTTTGATTACTTTTGCTTGCCTCAAAGAAAACTTGCCGCCGAACATAGAGAATATGAGATGAGTTTTAATAATCTATCTTACTATTATGGCAGTACCTAGATCTACTCTTGCTTGTTATGCCTAGCTAGGGGCTTTAAACGATAGCGCTTGTTGGGCGGCAACCCACTTTTATTTTTATTCCTTGCTTTTTGCTCCTGTTTAGTAATAAATAATTTATCTATCCTTTGTTTTGGTTGTGTTTTTTGTGTTTAATTAGTGTTTGTGCCAAGTAGAACCGTTGGGAAGACTTGGGGAAAGTCTTGTTGAACTTGCTGTTAAAAACAGAAACTTTAGCGCTCACGATAACTGCTGTCATTTTTATTTGGAAAGTGATATTTAGTTAATTATTTTTGAAGATGATTAATAGATAAATTCCTCACGTCCAGCAATTCATTTTAGAATTTTTGGGGTTCCATATCTTGCGCTAGCTACAGATTACTACAGACTGTTCTGTTTTTGACAGATTCTGTTTTTCGTGTGTTGTTTGCTTATTTTGATGAATCTATGGCTAGTAAAATAGTTTACAAACCATAGAGAAGTTGGAATACAGTAGGTATAACACCAATATAAATAAATAATGAGTTCATTACAGTACCTTGAAGTGGTCTTTTATTTTCTTTCGCTAACGGAGCTCACGAGATTTTCTACTTTAAGTTTTGTGTTGTGAAGTTTTCAAGTTTTGGGTAAAGATTTGATGGATTATGGAACAAGGAGTGGCAAGAGCCTAAGCTTGGGGATGCCCATGGCACCCCCAAGATAATCTAAGGACACCTAAAAGCCAAAGCTTGGGGATGCCACGGAAGGCATCCCCTCTTTCGTCTACTTCTATCGGTAACTTTACTTGGAGCTATATTTTTATTCGCCACATGATATGTGTTTTGCTTGGAGCGTCTTGTATTATTTGAGTCTTTGATTTTTAGTTTACCACAATCATCCGTGCTGTACACACCTTTTGAGAGAGCCATACATGATTTAGAATTTGTTAGAATACTCTATGTGCTTCGCTTATATCTTTTGAGTTATATAATTTTGCTCTAGTAATTCACTTATATCTTTTAGAGCACGGTGGTGGATTTGTTTTATAGAAACTATTGATCTCTCATGCTTCACTTAGATTATTTTTAGACTTAATAGCATGGTAATTTGCTTAAAATCCTAATATGCTAGGTATTCAAAGTTAGTAAAATTTTCTTAAGAGTGTTTTGAATACTAAGAGAAGTTTGATGCTTGATGATTGTTTTGAGATATAGAGGTAATAATATCAAAGTCGTGCTAGTTGAGTAGTGAAATTGAGAAATACTTGTGCTGAAGTCTTCAAGTCCCATAGCATGCATGTCGGTGTCAAAACCGGCGGATCTCGGGTAGGGGGTCCCGAACTGTGCGTCTAGGCCGGATGGTAACAGGAGGCAAGGGACATGAAGTTTTACCCAGGTTCGGGCCCTCTCGATGGAGGTAAAACCCTACGTCCTGCTTGATTAATATTGATGATATGGGTAGTACAAGAGTAGATCTACCACGAGATCAGAGAGGCTAAACCCTAGAAGCTAGCCTATGGTATGATTGTTGATGTGTATGTTGTCCTACGGACTAAAACCCTCCGGTTTATATAGACACCGGATAGGGTTAGGGTTACATAGAGTCAGTTACAATGGTAGGAGATCTTCATATCCGTATCGCCAAGCTTGCCTTCCACGCCAAGGAAAGTCCCTTCCGGACATGGGACGAAGTCTTCAATCTTGCATCTTCATAGTCCAGGAGTCCGGCTGAAGGTATAGTTCGGCTATCCGAACACCCCCTGATCCAGGACTCCCTCAGTAGCCCCTGAACCAGGCTTCAATGAAGACGAGTCCGGCGCGCAGTTTGTCTTCGGCATTGCAAGGCTGGTTCCTCCTCCAAGTACTTCATAGAAGATTTTGAACATAAAGATAGTGTCCGGCTCTGCAAAATAAGTTTCCGCATATTGCCATAGAGAGAATAATATTTACACAAATCTAATCTGCTGACGTATTCCGTAGCGTGACACACCACGGCCAAGCCTTTATCCGAGTCGTTTCAGTATCCCACCTCAGCGTGTTATGCGAGGCGGTTTCCTTGGCACGTCTTGTCAAAGCAGAGATCGTGTCCCCTTATTCCAGGATTCTCATCAATACGGGCGCGGGTAACCCAACCGCGCCTTTGATTACGGTGCTTGGAGATAAGCGAGTTTTACCAGGCTGGTGGGGACATGTAGTTGCGTCCACCCATATAAGGGGATAAGGATCCACCTTTTCACCCATGCCTTCTTCCTCCTTTGCCTATCCATTCTTGCGCACTCGAGCTCAGCGCCCAAGTCCACACTACCACCTCAACCTTCTCCAGTCATGTCCGGAGCGGGAGGCAAGTGGATGGTCTCCTCCGTCATGGAGGGACACATCAAAAAGCTGAGGAAGGCCGGATATCTGGCTAGAGACATCGCGCACCGGCTTCCTGAAAAGGGGCAGCTCATCCCCACTCCTAGGCCCCATGAGAGGGTGGTATTCCTCCCCCATTTCCTCCGCGGACTGGGCTTCCCTCTGCATCCATTTGTCCGGGGACTCATGTTCTACTACGGCCTGGATTTCCACGATCTGGCCCCGAACTTCGTCCTCAACATCTCGGCATTTATCGTCGTGTGCGAGGTGTTCCTCCGCATCTGCCCCCATTTCGGCCTATGGCTTAGGACTTTCAACGTCAAGCCAAAGGTAGTGCGCGGAAGCCAGGCGGAGTGCGGCGGTGCCATGGTTGGCAAGATGGCCAACGTCCTGTGGCTTGAGGGCTCCTTTGTGGAGACCCTGAAGGGGTGGCAATCATGGTGGTTTTACGTCACCGAGCCGCGCGACGCCGAATGGGTCGCACCCCCTGAGTTTCGATCCGGCCCCCCTACGCGGCTCACCTCCTGGAAGGAGATATGCCCGTCTTGGGGTAAAAAAGGAGAGCTGACCGGACTCCAAACATGCATCCAAACCCTGGTGGACAAGAGGCTCAAGCTTGTCAACGTAGTCCAGGTTATGCTCGTCCGCCTGATCTTCCCGTGTCAACGACGAGCCTTCAACCTATGGGAGTTCGACCCGGCGCAGCACGCGAACTCTAAACAGGCCCTTCGACACGACGTATGAAGATGCCTGGAGGATGCTTTTCAAGGGCGCCAAGGCTCCCGCATTCGCTACCGAGGATCGCGGATTTACTACTCAGCATCACGCTCATGCGGTAAGAGGTTTTTGTCCTTTTACAGGGTATCAGTTTTTCATAGTTTGACTCTATGCGGGATCTAAGTTCCCTTATCTGTGATAGGATTGGGAGGTGACGTCGGGACAGATCAACTGTCCGGCTCCTTTGCCCGAAGGCCCAGCGGACGCTCTCTTGGCGAGGTTGCTGGTTCCGGCGCCCTATGTGGTGCCGGAGAAGAAGGCCACGAAAAGGGCCATGGGGACTCGAAAGAGTGCCCGACACCAGGAGGTGTCAGATTCATCATCCGATGGTCCCGAAGCGCCTTCCTCTCGTGAAGACGAGGAGGAGGAAGAAGAGACCTCTCCCCCTCCAGCTGGAGGAGAGAAGAAAAGGAAGGCCGCCCTCTCTGAGGAGGCCGGAGGGTCCAAGAAGGGGAAAACCCTTCCTCCGGACTACTCCGACGACGCCGACGACGGCGAAGAGGAGTGGTAGCCCAGGGCCAAGCCCCTGGCAAAATCGTAAGTATCCGGATACCGGAGTAATTCATAGTATTCATTTATTGCACATCTTTCCCTTATGTCGAATATGCTTATGCAGCCCACTCAAAGACCGGCTCAACGCGTCGTCGAGCGGCTCACTGGACTCGTCGGATGTGAACTCGCTTCCAACGGCTTCCTCCCCCCGCCCTATGGACGACACCGAGGTGCTGTCCCAACAGGTTCCAAGCAGGGAGGAGGTGGTCCCGGAGGCGCCGCAAGGCGACCTCCCGAACTCCAGGAGTAAAGGGGATGAAACCCCCCAGGGCTCCAAGTCCGGCTCTAGGCCGGACACCGCTTCGGAACCTTCAAGGGTTCCGGAGTCCGGCAGGGGACCTCCTTCCAAGAGGAGCAAGTCCATCGTGCCAGCGACCCCCGTCCACCCGGAGGCGCCGGACAATATGTTGGAGGCGCTCCAAGGCGCCTCCATCGACGAGGAGCACCGCGCTATTATGAGTGCGGTGGTCCAGAAGGTTCAGTCCGCCAAGAGCGGACTGACTGAAGCTTGTACTAGCCTTTTGACAGGCTTTGAGGTATGTAAATAATGTGTAAATGATATTACCGCATAGACAGTAGCCCCTGATGCTCTCTTGGGCGTTCGGGAAGAAAAGCCGAATAGAGGATCAAAAAATTCGCAGGAGTCTAACAAAATGAGTCAATATGCGTGTGCAGGCTTCTCTGCTGGCGTCCGCCGTACTCACTGCAGAAGTGGACATGCTGAAGCAGATCCTCGAGAAGTCCGAGCAAGAGCTCGGGCATGCCAAGAAGCAGCTCGAGGAGAAGGAAAGTAAGAAATACCTTGGTTGAATATGTATATAAAAAAGGTGCAATTGCAAGAAATGACAGGATTAACATGGCTATTGTAGGGGCCACATCTGAGGTGGCGACCCTTAAGCAAGCGCTGCTCGAGGCCGAGGTTGGCAAGGTGCGGAAAGAGCTCCAGGTTCTCATGAAGAAACATGAGAGTTTGGAGCTTGACTCGAAGACACGAGCGCCCGAGCTCACGGCGGCTATTGAAAATGCCAAGTCTGCCAAGGCCGAATCCCAGAAAACCCTCCAAGAGTTGGATGAGGTGAAGAAATTAGCGGCGGGTAAGGCATTCTCAAAGTAAACACATAAACGTGAGTTACTTGATACTTACCCGAATCCGGAGCTCTCCAGGGGCATTTGCAGATCTTCCCCGGAGTGTATCCGATGCCGCCACATTCTGTCGAGCCGAGGAGGGCAGCTGGGAGGAGAAGGTGTTCTGGTCTCAGTATGCTGAGGCCGGGCACCCCGTGCCCTTGAGTGACTAGCTGAAGCAACTGGTCGAGCTCCACAAGGCGGCCGAACAGGCCATGAAGGGCCTCCTAGTTCGGCTATGGCCTGGAGAGGCCCTGCCTGGGAGCTATTTCGAGCTGGTGCGGCGGCTGGTGGAGGCCTGTCCAAGGCTCGAAGTCATCAAGCGCTCCATCTGTATTGAAGGTGCCCGTAGGGCCTTTGCGCGTGCTAAGGTGCACTGGGGCAGGCTGGATGCGGAGAAGCTTGTGAAGGACGGGCCACCAGCGGGGAAAGAGCATCGCAAGCCCGAAAATTACTATAAGGATGTTCTGAAGGGTGCCCGCCTTGTGGAGGATGAATGTACTAGGGATGTAATTTTTGAGTAAAACTCGCTCGTTTTTGTCCTGTGCGTTGAAAACTTGTTCATATGCGCTGAGCAATGCTGCTTGAATTTAAAATATTACCTTCTGTGCGGCTGTTTATCAATACTGAGAGATGGCGAGTCGTCGGCTTCTGTCCCCTTGCCACTAGTGCTGGGGTGTTCGGGGATAAATCTGGGCACTCTTTTTCCCATGTTTGGGTCCTTCGAGGGAGGCGCTCAGCCCGACGAACGAGGCAATCGGACTATAATGCGTGAACACTCTCACTTAGCCATAGAATTCTATAATTTTAAATTTCGGCGAAGCCCCTAGTATTCGGAAGACCGAGTTCGGGGCGCTATCCACGCCTTGGCCGGACAGAGCCGACTCGTGGCCCTAAGCGGCATAAGTCTTTAGGGACTCGAAAAAACCTCTCGAACAGCGACCAGCTCTCGCTTCATCATGATAGTCAGTTTTAGCTTTCTCCACTGAGGTGCTTGGCCCAGCTCAACTGGGGCACAATCGCAGTGGTTCTCCTAGTGCTACCTTAGCCGATATAGCGAAACGTAAGGAACCAAAACATAGGAGCCGGGCAAACCCAACTATTGACCCAAGACATGATTCGGAGCTGATGCATATAATGCTATAAGTTCGGGGTGCCGCACTTGTGAAAGTGTTCGGACTTCTCACACCATATTGAGGGGTGCTAAAAGCCCCTGGCGTATTTTTGCCGTACCAAGTTGTACGGGTGCAACATGTCGTTAAGGAACATTTATTTATAAAAAGATAGTACAAAAATAGACAAAAGCTATGCATTGTTTATTAGAAATAGCTGCGATCAAAGCAGAATGATACAAGTAATGCGATAAACGAAAAGTTGGAGTATTTAACATGTCTGCTCCAGGGGCAAGCTGCGGAATAGTATGCGAAACAAGTATACTGCTCGTGATAGAGACCACCTGGGATTTCGATGATGAGGCATGGCTTGTCTGCTTCCCTGGTTCTTGCATCGTTTGTGCGGCAATTGAACTGCCGAACAGGCCTTCCGAAGAGTAGAGTCCTGGAGGTAAGAGAAAAGTAAAAGATCGGCAGCCCCTGGTGCGGTTTAAGCCGTGTTTTTGGCGTGCTGTGATGGTGCCCCTCCCCCTATGCCCATGGTATTTCTAGAGCGTAATTATGTACGCGAAGTAATGGCGTCGCCTTTTGGCTAGGGTTGGGGTTGTGGCCGCATTGCTACGCCTTCTCGGAACGTGCCAGGCGGTCTTGTTGTAGGTTACTCCGGGCACGCTTGACGGTGTTCGGATGTTTAATGGCCGGACTGGAGAACTGCCTGGAGAGGCTGCTTTGTACTCCCTCTGCAAGGGCCGCCGTGTGCTCCTCCGTTCGAAGGGAGCGTTCGGTGTTTCCATTGACCGTAATTACTCCACGAGGGCCTGGCATCTTGAGCTTAAGGTATGCGTAGTGCGGTACCGCATTGAATTTGGCGAATGCCGTTCGTCCGAGCAGTGCATGATAGCCACTGCGGAATGGGACTATGTCGAAGACCAATTCCTCGCTTCGGAAATTATCCGGGATCTGAAGACCACTTCAAGTGTGACTGAGCCTGTACAGTTGGCCTCTACACCTGGTATTACACCTTTAAAGGTCGTTTTGGTGGGCTTAATCCTCGAGGGATCGATGCCCATTTTTCGCACTGTATCCTGGTAAGGCAGGTTCAGGCTGCTGCCGCCGTCCATGAGGACTCTAGTGAGATGAAATCCGTCAATAATTGGGTCTAGAACCAATGCGGCAAATCCACCATGACGGATGCTAGCGGGATGGTCTCTTCGATCAAAGGTGATCGGGCAGGAGGACCATGGGTTGAACTTTGGGGCAACTGGCTCTACCGCGTATCTGTCCCTTAACGCGCGCTTCCGCTCCCTTTTTGGGACGTGGGTGGCGTATATCATGTTCACCGTCCGCACTTGTGGGGGAAAACCCTTCTATCCATTGTTGTTCGGCGACCAGGGCTCCTCGTCGTCGTCGCTATGCAGCCCCTTGTCTTCATTGTCGGTGCTTAACTTGCCTGCCTGCTTGAACACCCAACATGTTGGAAATATGCCCTAGAGGCAATAATAAAAGGATTATTATTATATTTCCTTGTTCATGATAATTGTCTTTTATTCATGCAATAATTGTGTTATCCGGAAATCGCAATACATGTGTGAATACATAGACACCAACATGTCCCTAGTAAGCCTCTAGTTGACTAGCTCGTTGATCAATAGATAGTCATGGTTTCCTGACTATGGACATTGGATGTCATTGATAACGAGATCACATCATTAGGAGAATGATGTGATGGACAAGACCCAATCCTAAACATAGCACAAGATCGTATAGTTCGTTTGCTAGAGTTTTTCCAATGTCAAGTATCTTTTCCTTAGACCATGAGATCGTGTAACTCTCGGATACTGTAGGAGTGCTTTGGGTGTACCAAACATCACAACGTAACTGGGTGATTATAAAGGTATACTACGGGTATCTCCGAAAGTGTCTGTTGGGTTGACACGGATCAAGACTGGGATTTGTCACTCCGTATGACGGAGAGGTATCTCTGGGCCCACTCGGTAATGCATCATCGTAATAAGCTCAAAGTGACCAAGTGTCTGGTCACGGGATCATGCATTACGGTACGAGTAAAGTGACTTGCCGGTAATGAGATTGAACGAGGTATTGGGATACCGACGATCGAATCTCGGGCAAGTAACGTACCGATTGACAAAGGGAATTGTATACGGGGTTACTAGAATCCTCGACATCGTGGTTCATTCGATGAGATCATCGAGGAGCATGTGGGAGCCAACATGGGTATCCAGATCCCGCTGTTGGTTATTGACCGGAGAGCCATCTCGGTCATGTCTACATGTCTCCCGAACCCGTAGGGTCTACACCCTTAAGGTTCAGTGATGCTAGGGTTGTAGAGATATGAATATGCAGTAACCTGAAAGTTGTTCGAAGTCCCAGATGAGATCCCGAACATCACGAGGAGTTCCAGAATGGTCCGGAGGTGAAGAATTATATATAGGAATTGCAGTTTCGGCCATCGGGAGAGTTTCGGGGGTCACCGGTATTGTACCGAGACCACCGGATGGGTCCCGGGGGTCCACCGGGTGGGACCACCCATCCCGGAGGGCCCCATGGGCTGAAGTGGGGTGGGAACCAACCCATAGTGGGCTGGTGCGCCCCCGCCCTTGTCCCCCCCATGCGCCTAGGGTTTGGAACCCTAGGGGAGGGGGCGCCCCACTTGCCTTGGGGGCCACTCCACCCTTGGCCGCCGCCCTGTAGCGACCAGACCTCAAACAGTCTGATCTCTGTGCTCCGGTGTCATCCCTGGATCAGTAATGCTGACACAACATAGTCCTCGGAGGATTTATAGCAGAGTAGCAATCACACACTTATTACATCGAGTGTCTCAAAAGAGAACTTATTACAATAAATATGGCTTAAGGCCATCTAATAACGATAACAGCGGAAGGCTTGGAAGATAAGTGAGTCCATCAACTCCAACGGCATCACTGAGTATGGAAGCACGACCTAAAAACTCCTTAATCGTCGTCTGAAAAGTCTGCAACATTAACGTTGCAGCCCGAAAACGGTTCAGCACATGGAATATGCTGGCAAGGTAACACATAGAGAGTAATGGAATGCAACAGCTATACTATATGCATATTTGGCTGGTGGAAAGCTCTATGGTTACAGTTTTGCGTAAAGCCAATTTTTCCTTACTTCAAACGAATAAAATTAATTACTATCATGGTGGTTGTTAAACATTGAGAATGGTTGACAGCATTCTCAATCCTAATTAAGTAACATCATTAAAACCCCACAAAATTAATTTAGAGTAACATGTTGAGATTCACATGATAATCCAGGTACTAGATACTCAAGATGTCCATAATTGGGGACACGGCTAACCATGATTAGGTTTTTACACTCTGCAGAGGTTTGCGCACTTTTCCCCACAAGACTCGATCGCCTCCGTTTGGTTTCTCGCACTACAGGGTGTTTGAGAAGACGGATGACCGAGACACAGTCTTTCAGAAGCGCTAGCACCTTACGACGGATAGACCGGTACATCTACTTTCCCCTACATCTGCTAGTCTACCCTGTAAGAGTTCGCACAACTTAGTCAACTATGCCAGAGCCCATAATGGCTTGTGGTTGCACACGGAAGTTTCTAGTATGAATAATCTCATGATCCCTTTGGGCCTGGGTGGCGGTCCAAATAAAAACAGGCAAGTCCTGGAAACCCCAGGTGCCTCAATCCACCCAGATGTGTGTTAGGTTGCCACCTTAGATAAACCCTTAATTATCAATCTCACATCTGTCATGGATATCACACCCAATCCACGTCTACTAGCATAGCATGGCATAATGAGCAAACGTAGAAGTAACTCCCAAAGGTTTGATAATAAACAGGTAATAGGTACTACCTCATCTACTTCCCATCCCACAACTTAATCAGATCCTAATCATGCAATGTGTGAAGATTGATCTAATGCAATAAAACTGGGTTGTAGAAAAGGTATGGTCAAAGTGTTACTCGCCTTGCTGATGATCCGCGTAACCTAGAGATTCGAAGTAATAGGCAGCGCACTCCGGGTATTCTATCGTAGACAAACAACAAGCATACAATAAGTACTCATCTAATGCACAGGTAAAACTCAAATAGAAGATCTAACCAGAAAGTTCAACTTAAGAACCCTGGTTTGCAAAAAGAATCAAATCGAACGAAGCAAAAGAAATCAAACGGCGAAAGAAAACAACTTCGTTCTAGTAATCTGGATCTAGGGCAAATTTTACAGTAGCAAAAACATGTTTAAGTTGATTATTCGGAAAGAGGATTTCGAGACGAAACTCCAGGCGCTTGAATCGCCTGATTCCGATAAAGAAGCGAAAAGTTATACTAAAACGAAAATCGGATCAGAAATCGCGATCAGAAAATAACCGCGAAAAATCCGACGAAAATAAAAACGACGAATAGATTTTTTTTAAACAGCACGGAAAACGAGGCGACTGCGAACCTCGGGCGGCGTGCAACTCCGGCGGCGGCGGAGGCGGCGGCTGGGGCGGGGCTAGGGTTAGGCGGCGGCGGCTGGGCTCTCTCTCGGCTCGGGCCTCGGGTGCCTTATAAAGGCCCCGGCCAGGGAGTCCTGGCCGAGTACGGCCCGTAGTCGGTTCCGGGTTTTTTTTAAAATAATTCCGCTCGGAAGAAAAATAAAAATAAATACTGAACGGACTCCAAAAATCACGAAATAAATTTTGCCGGGTTTCTAAAATCAAGCCCGATAAAGTGAACATTTATCTAGGCCCAAAATACAACTTTGAAGAACGCGCATTTTTCCTAAATTCAATTAAAAATACCGAAAAACTCCGAAATAAAACTTATTTGATTTTTTATTAAATCCTCAATATTTCTATATTTTGGGAAAGTCATTTTATTCCCTCTCTCATATTTTTGTAATAGAAATAATTGATGATAAAATAAATAAAATCAAATGATCCTGTTTACATAATTTGAGAAAACTCAAATATGTAAATAACGAAATCCCCAACTCTCTCCGTGGATCCTTGAGTTGCTTAGGATTTTCTAGGATCGAAACCAAAGGCAAAATAAAATATGATATGCATGATGACCTAATGTATAACATTCCAAATTGAAAATTTGGGATGTTACAAGCCTACCCCCCTTAAGATGAATCTCGCCCTCGAGATTCGGGTTGGCTAGAAAATAGGTGAGGGTGGTCTTTGAGAAAATCTTCCTCTCGCTCCTAGGTGGCTTCATCCTCCGTGTGGTGACTCCACTGAACTTTGCAAAACTTGATAACCTTGCTACGAGTAACTCGGCTGGCAAACTCAAGAATCTTGACTGGTTTCTCCTCATAGGTCAAATTGTTATCCAACTGAATTGCTTCTAATGGCACTGTGTCTCTCAAGGGTATGTCAGCCATCTCCGCGTGACACTTCTTCAACTGAGAAACGTGGAACACATCATGCACTCCTGCCAATACTTCTGGCAATTCCAACTTGTAGGCCACTTCTCCCATACGCTCCAAAACTCGATATGGTCCTACAAATCGTGGCGCTAACTTCCCCTTAACTCCAAAGCGCTTAATCCCTCGAAGTGGGGATACTCGAAGATAAACTCTGTCTCCAACTTCGTAAACTGTCTCCTTGCGTTTAGAATCTGCGTAGCTCTTCTGCCTGGACTGGGCTACCTTGAGCCTATCGCGAATCAACTTCACCTTCTGTTCAGACTCTTTAATCAGATCTGGTCCAAACAACTGGCGGTCTCCAACTTCGTCCCATGACAATGGTGTCCTGCACCTCCTTCCGTACAAAGCTTTGAAAGGGGCCATCTTCAAACTGGTTTGGTAACTATTATTGTAAGAGAACTCTACATATGGCAAATTATCGTCCCAACTAGATCCATAATCTAGCGCACAAGCTCTCAGCATATCCTCCAAAATCTGATTGACTCTCTCGGTCTGTCCATCTGTCTGTGGGTGAAAAGCTGTACTAAATTCTAGCCTAGTACCCAAAGTCTCATGCAACTGCTTCCAGAACTTTGAGGTAAACTGGGTTCCTCTATCTGATACGATGCTCCTCGGAACTCCATGCAAACATACGATCCTGGTCATGTATATCTTTGCCAACTTAGCACTGGTGTAAGTGGTCTTTACTGGGATGAAATGAGCTACCTTCGTCAATCGATCAACTACAACCCAAATCGAGTCATAGCCTGAACGAGTCCTTGGTAATCCCGTGATAAAATCCATGCCTAACTTATCCCACTTCCATTCGGGTATCGGCAATGGTTGCAACAATCCTGCTGGCTTCTGATGCTCTGCCTTTACTCTCTGACATACGTCACAAACTGCTACATACTCCGCAATATCCTTTTTCATTCCGGTCCACCAGAAAATATCCTTCAAATCCAAATACATCTTGGTATTTCCTGGGTGAATTGAATATGGTGAATCATGTGCCTCTTGCAAAATCAACTTTCTGATTTCCGGGTTATTGGGCACATAAACACGGTCTTCAAACCATAGGGTGTCGTGCTCATCCTCACGAAATCCTTTAGCTTTTCCTTCTTTCATCTTCTCCTTTATGGAAGCAATCTCCTTGTCAGATTTCTGAGCTTCTCTGATTCTGTCCATCAATGTTGACTGAATCTCCAATGCTGCTACATAGCCTCTCGGAACTATTTCCAAACATAGTTCACGAAAATTTTCTACTAACTCCTTGGGTATTTCTACCGTCATTAACGTATTGACATGGCTCTTGCGGCTTAATGCATCAGCTACTACATTAGCTTTTCCGGGATGGTAATGTAATTTCATATCATAATCCTTGATAAGCTCCAACCATCTCCTTTGTCTGAGGTTCAACTCCTTCTGCGTGAAAATGTACTTCAAACTCTTATGATCCGTGTACACCTCACAATGATTTCCAATGAGGAAATGTCTCCATGTCTTAAATGCATGCACTATGGCTGCTAACTCCAAATCATGCGTAGCATAATTCAATTCGTGGGGCTTCAGTTGTCGTGAAGCATACTAAACAACTCTTCCTTCCTGCATAAGCACTGCTCCAAGTCCTCGACATGAAGCGTCGCAATACACCTCATAATCCTTGGTTTGATCTGGCAAAATCAACACTGGTGAGGTAACCAAGCGTTTCTTCAACTCCTAGAAACTAGCCTCACACTCCTCAGTCCATTTGAACTTGGTATCCTTCTTCAGCAATTCCGTCATAGGTTTCGCGATCTTTGAGAAATTCTCAATAAATCTCCGGTAGTACCCTACGAGTCCAGGAAAACTCCGGATCTCTCCAACTGTTGTTGGGACTTCCCACTTGGTCACGGTTTCAACTTTAGCGGGATCAACTGCTATACCTTCTCCAGATATAACGTGTCCGAGGAATCCTACTTCCTTCAACCAAAATTCACATTTGCTGAACTTGGCGTATAATTGGTGTTCTCTGAGCTTTCCAAGTACCAAACGCAAATGCTCCTTATGCTCCTCTTCATTCTTCGAATATACCAGGATATCATCAATGAACACTACGACGAACTTATCCAAAAACTCCATAAACACTTTGTTCATCATGTTCATAAAATAGGCAGGCGCGTTAGTCAGTCCAAGTGACATAACGGTATACTCATACAGTCCATATCTTGTGGTGAATGCTGTCTTAGGTATATCCTGTTCTCGAATCTTCAACTGGTGGTATCCTGATCGCAAATCGATCTTGGAAAACAATTTAGCTCCTTGCAATCGATCAAACAGATCATTGATCATTGGTAGCGGGTACTTGTTCTTGATTGTTACTTCGTTCAATCCTCGATAGTCAACAACCATCCTTAACGATCCATCCTTCTTCTCCACTAGAAGTACTGGTGATCCCCAAGGCGAAGAACTTGGGTGAATATATCCCTTATCCAGTATCTCCTTAATCTGCTTCTTAATTTCCACCAAATCTTTTGCTGGCATCCTATATGGTCTCTTCGATATTGGCCCAGTGCCTGGCAAAAGCTCAATAAAAAACTCAATGTCTCTATCCGGTGGCATGCCTGGCAACTCTTCGGGAAATACATCAGGAAAATCCTTTACCACTGGTACTTCCTCCTGCACCACTCCTAATAAGGAATTTACTTGTGTCCTGTTTGGCGCATGTCGGGATACATACTTGATCCTTCTTCCTTCTGGCGCTGTGAGCAAAATTGTCTTACTGGCACAATCGATGTTTCCTCCATACATTGACAGCCAATCCATACCAAGAATCACATCCAGTCCTTGGGATTCTAAAATAATTAAATCCGTTGGGAAAACATGCCTTCCTATACTTAATGGCACTTGAAAACATCCTTGACTGGCCATGTACTCCGCTCTTGGTGAGCTTACTAGCATAGGTGCTTTAAGAATCCTAGTGGTCAGGCTATACTTTTCCACAAATCCCCTTGATATGTATGAATGCGATGCACCAATATCAAAAAGAACGAGTGCAGTAAATGACTTAACCAAAAACTTACCTATTACTGCATCGGGCTGAGCTTCAACCTCCTCCACATTAACGTGGTTCACCTGTCCCCTGTTGAAAGGGTTCGGCTTCTTTCCAGAGTTTCCATTGCCGTCTTGTCCTTCAGGACAGTCATTTGCATAATTTCCTGGCTTCGAACACTTATAGCAAGTGACGTGGCTCAAGTCCTTCTTGGCTGGGGTTGATGGGGTGCTGCGGTTCTGGCCATTGCTTCCTCCATTCCTATTACCATTCTTGGTGCCATTGTGATTGTGCGAGCTACCTACTGCATGGGTATGCTGAAATTGTCCTCCCGGTCTAGGGGTAAAACGAGGCTTCTGCTGAGCTCCTGAATTATACTTTCCTTGTCCATACTTTCTCTTGCGGTTCTCAATTTGCTGCTGCTTCCCTTCAATCATAAGAGCACGATCTACCAACTCCTGGTAGTTGTTGAAGGTGGCTACCATCAACTGCATACTCAACTCATCATTTAGTCCTTCCAGGAATTTCTCCTGCTTAGCTGCACCTGTAGCAACTTCATCTGGGGCATAATGTGCTAGCTTACTAAACTCCTCCACATACTGGCCAACTGTCCATCCTCCTTGGCGCAAGTTACAAAACTCACGCTTCTTCATGGCCATTGTTCCTGTTGAAACATGGGTAGTATGAAAAGCCTGCTGAAACTGGTCCCATGTGACAGTGTCGACTGGGAAGGTGGCTGTGAAATTCTCCCACCAAGATGCTGCGGGTCCTTCTAACTGATGTGCGGCAAACTTCACCTTCTCCGCATCTGCGCATCCTGCTGTGGTCAACTCCCTAGCTATCTTGCGGAGCCAATCATCTGCTACTATTGGCTCGGTGCTACTGGAAAACACTGGCGGATTCAGCCTAAGAAAACGGGCTAAGTGGTCAATAGGTGGTGGTGGTGGTGGGTTGTTGTTGTTGTTCCCTTGATTCTGATTCTGAACTAGCAACTGCATCAAGGTGTTCTGCTGCTGGATCAACTGGGTGAGCTCCGGCGGAAAGGCAAATCCGGGGTCACGCCTCGGAGGCATCTTGAGGGTTTAGAAAAGATGAGATATAAGAATAGAGGGGGTCTAAAGAGAAAACACTACCCATATGCACATGAGGCAAAAGCACACAATCGATCTAACAAAGGCATACAATCGATCTAACTTTCGCAAAAGTGCTCGGACTACTATATTTACATGGTGGACTACTGCTACTGATGAGGTGGTCTACTAGAAATATTCTACGGTTGTAGACTCCATGATATCGGCTCCTGCTTCATCCACATAGTCATCATCGCTACTATCTTGCTCCGAGTCGGTGCCGTCGATGATGATGTAGTCTTCCGGGCTAATCTCCTTGGGTTCTTCGTCTTCATCTACTGGTGTTGGGCCTCCCATAAATATTCCAATCTTCTTGATCAGATCGTCATTCTTATCCACCAATACTTCAATTTCTTCTTCATAATCTTCGCGTGTAGCCTTGAGTTCTTCCTCTAGTTCCTTGATTCTAGTCTTAGCCTTCTTCAGATCTATCATGTCGGCGCACATCTGATTCTCCTGTCGTCGAATGTGCTGGTTTAACTCCTGGATAAAAGCTGCAATTGATCTATCTTTCCTGGTGCTGATCATCTCCCAGTGTTCATCTCGGCGTCCACAAATCTGGTAGATAGTATCCTTGAGATCCTTGCGGTAGATTTCTCCAATGCGTCCCATGGCGATGTGGACTGCCATGCTCTTTCCTAGACTCCAAGTTGGTGCATCAAAAGAAAACTCTATGGGCTCAGTGACTGGCATGAACGTCCTTCCTGGAACTTGAACTTGAATCATCCAGCGCTCTTGTTCAGGTAAAGTGGCGTTGTAGGTTCCCGTGAAGCTTGGTACTCCTATGTTCAGGTATCTAGTGACTTCCTTCAAGTGGCGTCCAAAGGGTGTATCTTCATCCGGTTGGGTGAACTTGTTCCTTGCATCCGCCATCCTAAAGAGTAGAAAAGATGAGAAGTCAGAAGAGAAGAGAGTGAGTAGTGATCTAGGTCTTTAGCTTAGTGGTCGTGTCCTACAGTCAGCGTGTGCTCTGATACCATCTCTGTAGCGACCAGACCTCAAACAGTCTAATCTCTGTGCTTCGGTGTCATTCCTGGATCAGTAATGCTGACACCACATAGTACTCGGAGGATTTATAGCAGAGTAGCAATCACACACTTATTACATCGAGTGTCTCAAAAGAGAACTTATTACAATAAATATGGCTTAAGGCCATCTAATAACGATAACAGCGGAAGGCTTGGAAGATAAGTGAGTCCATCAACTCCAACGGCATCACTGAGTATAGAACCACGACCTAAAACTCCTTAATCGTCGTCTGAAAAGTCTGCAACATTAACGTTGCAGCCCGAAAACGGGTCAGCACATGGAATATGCTGGCAAGGTAACACATAGAGAGTAATGGAATGCAACAACTATACTATATGCATATTTGGCTGGTGGAAAGCTCTATGGTTACAGTTTTGCGTAAAGCCAATTTTTCCCTACTTCAAAGGAATAAAATTAATTACTATCATGGTGGTTGTTAAACATTGAGAATGGTTGACAGCATTCTCAATCCCAATTAAGTAACATCATTAAAACCCCACAAAATTAATTTAGAGTAACATGTTGAGATTCACATGATAATCCAGGTACTAGATACTCAAGATGTCCATAACCGGGGACACGGCTAACCATGATTAGTTTGTTACACTCTGCAGAGGTTTGCGCACTTTTCCCCACAAGACTCGATCGCCTCCGTTTGGTTTCTCGCACTACAGGGTGTTTGAGAAGACGGATGACCGAGACACAGTCTTTCAGAAGCGCTAGCACCTTACGACGGATAGACCGGTACACCTACTTTCCCCTACATCTGCTAGTCTACCCTGTAAGAGTTCGCACAACTTAGTCAACTATGCCAGAGCCCATAATGGCTTGTGGCTGCACACGGAAGTTTCTAGTATGAATAATCTCATGATCCCTTTGGGCCTGGGTGGCGGTCCAAATAAAACAGGCAAGTCCTGGAAACCCCAGGTGCCTCAATCCACCCAGATGTGTGTTAGGTTGCCACCTTAGATAAACCCTTAATTATCAATCTCACATCTATCATGGATATCACTCACCCAATCCACGTCTACTAGCATAGCATGGCATAATGAGCAAACATAGAAGTAACTCCCAAAGGTTTGATAATAAACAGGTAATAGGTACTACCTCATCTACTTCCCATCCCACAACTTAATTAGATCCTAATCATGCAATGTGTGAAGATTGATCTAATGCAATAAAACTGGGTTGTAGAAAAGGTATGCTAAAAGTGTTACTTGCCTTGCTGATGATCCGCGTAACCTAGAGATTCGAAGTAACAGGTGGCGCACTCCGGGAATTCTATCGCAGACAAACAACAAGCATACAATAAGTACTCATCTAATGCACAGGTAAAACTCAAATAGAAGATCTAACCAGAAAGTTCAACTTAAGAACCCTGGTTTGCAAAAAGAATCAAATCGAACGAAGCAAAAGAAATCAAACGGCGAAAGAAAACAACTTCGTTCTAGTAATCTGGATCTAGTGCAAATTTTACAATAGCAAAAACATGTTTAAGTTGATTATTCGGAAAGAGGGTTTCGAGACGATACTCCAGGCGCTTGAATCGCCTGATTCCGATAAACGAGCAAAAAGTTATACTAAAACGAAAATCGGATCAGAAATCGCGATCAGAAAATAACCGCGAAAAATCCGACGAAAAGAAAAACGACGAACAGATTTTTTTTAAACAACACGGAAAACGAGGCGGCGGTGAACCTCGGGCGGCGCGCAACTCCGGCGGCGGTGGTGGCGGGCGGCGGCCGCGGCGGCTGGGGCGGGGCTAGGGTTAGGCGGCGGCGGCTGGGCTCTCTCTCGGCTCAGGCCTCGGGCGCCTTATAAAGGCCCCGACCAGGGATTCCTGGCCGAGTACGGCCCGTAGTCGGTTCCGTTTTTTTAAATAATTCCGCTCGGAAGAAAAATAAAAAGAAATACTAAACGGACTCCAAAAATCACGACATAAATTTTGCCGGGTTTCTAAAATCAAGACCGATAAGGTGAACATTTATCTGGGCCCAAACTACAACTTTGAAAAACGCGTATTTTTCTTAAATTCAATTAAAAATACCGTAAAACTCCGAAATAAAACTTATTTGATTTTATTTATGAAACACTCAATATTTCTATATTTTGGGAAAGTCATTTTATTCCCTCTCTCATATTTTTGTAATAGAAATAATTGATGATAAAATAAATAAAATCAAATGATCTTGTTTACATAATTTGAGAAAACTCAAATATGTAAATAAAGAAATCCCAACTCTCTCCGTGGATCCTTGAGTTGCTTAGGATTTTCTAGGATCGAAACCAAACGCAAAATAAAATATGATATGCATGATGACCTAATGTATAACATCCCAAATTGAAAATTTGGGATGTTACACGCCCCCTAGGAGATCCCATCTCCTAGGGCCGGCGCACCCCCTAGGGGGCCTATATAAAGGGGGGCAGGGAGGGGGCAGCCGCACCCTTGACTCTTGGCACCTCCCTCTCCCCTGGTACACCTCTCCCTCTCGTAGAAGCTCGGTGAAGCCCTGCTGCGGTGACCCCTGCATCCACCACCACGCCGTCGTGCTGCTGGATCTTCATCAACCTCTCCTTCCCCCTTGCTGGATCAAGAAGGAGGAGACGTCACGCTGACCGTACATGTGTTGAACGCAGAGGTGCCGTCCGTTCGACGCTAGGATCTCCGGTGATTTGGATCACATCGAGTACGACTTCCTCATCCCCGTTCTTTGAACGCTTCCACGCGTGATCTACAAAGGTATGTAGATGCAATCCATTCACTCGTTGCTAGATGAACTCATAGATGGATCTTGGTGAAACCGTAGGAAAATTTTTGTTTTCTGCAACGTTCCCCAACAATGGCATCATGAGCTAGGTCTATGCGTAGTTCTCTTTGCACGAGTAGAACACAATTTGTTGTGGGCGTAGATGTTGTCAACTTTCTTGCCGCTACTAGTCTTATTTTGCTTCAGCAGTATTGTGGGATGAAGCGGCCCGGACCAACCTTACACGTACGCTTACGTGAGACCGGTTCCACCGACTGACATGCACTAGTTGCATAAGGTGGCTGGTGGGTGTCTGTCTCTCCCACTTTAGTTGGAGCGGATTCGATGAAAAGGGTCCTTATGAAGGGTAAATAGAAGTTGACAAATCACGTTGTGGCTTTCACGTAGGTAAGAAAACGTTCTTGCTAGAACCCTATTGCAGCCACGTAAAACTTGCAACAACAATTAGAGGACGTCTAACTTGTTTTTGCAGCAAGTGTTTTGTGATGTGATATGGCCAAAGTTGTGAGGAATGATGAATGATATATATGTGATGTATGAGATGTTCATGCTATTGTAATAGGAATCACGACTTGCATGTCGATGAGTATGACAACCGGCAGGAGCCATAGGAGTTGTCTTTATTTTTTGTATGACCTGCGTGTCATTGAGAAACGCCATGTAAATTACTTTACTTTATTGCTAAACGTGTTAGCCATAGTAGTAGAAGTAATAGTTGGCAAGCAACTTCATGGAGACACGATGATGGAGATCATGGTGACATGCCGGTGACAAGATAATCATGGAGCCCCAAGATGGAGATCAAAGGAGCTATGTGATATTGGCCATATCATGTCACTATTATTATTTGATTGCATGTGATGTTTATCATGTTTTTGCATCTTGTTTACTTAGAATGACGGTAGTAAATAAGATGATCCCTCATAATAATTTCAAGAAAGTGTTCCCCCTAACTGTGCACCGTTGCGACAGTTCGTTGTTTCGAAGCACCATGTGATGATCGGGTGTGATAGATTCCAACATTCACATACAACGGGTGTAAGACATATTTACACATGCAAACACTTAGGTTGACTTGACGAGCCTAGCATGTACAGACATGGCCTTGGAACACAGAAGACCGAAAGGTCGAGCATGAGTCGTATAGAAGATACGATCAACATGAAGATGTTCACCGATGTTGGCTAGTCCGTCTCACGTGATGATCGGACACGGCCTAGTTAACTCGGATCATGTTATACTTAGATGCCTGGAGGGATGTCTATCTGAGTGGGAGTTCATTGAATAATTTGATTAGATGAACTTAACTATCATGAACTTAGTCTAAAATCTTTACAAAATGTATTGTAGATCAAATGGCCAACGTTGTCCTCAACTTCAACGCGTTCCTAGAGAAAACCAAGCTGAAAGACGATGGCAGCAACTATACGTACTGGGTCCGGAACATGAGGATCATCCTCATAGCTGCCAAGAAAGATTATGTCCTACAAGCACCGCTAGGTGAAGCACCTGTTCTCCCTGCAGAACAAGACGTTATGAACGCTTGGCAGACACGTACCGATGATTACTCCCTCGTTCAGTGCGGCATGCTTTACAGCTTAGAACCGGGGCTCCAAAAGCGTTTTGAGAGACACGGAGCATATGAGATGTTCGAAGAGCTAAAAATGGTTTTTCAAGCTCATGCCCGGGTCAAGAGATATGAAGTCTCCGACAAGTTCTTCAGCTGTAAGATGGAGGAAAATAGTTCTATCAGTGAGCACATACTCAAAATTTCTGGGTTGCATAACCGCTTGACTCAGCTGGGAGTTAATCTCCCGGATGACGGGGTCATTGACAGAATCCTTCAGTCGCTTCCACCGAGCTACAAGAGCTTTGTGATGAACTTCAATATGCAGGGGATGGAAAAGACCATTCGTGAGGTATATTCAATGCTGAAATCAGCGGAGGTGGAAATCAAAAAGGAACATCAAGTGTTGATGGTGAATAAAACCACTAAGTTCAAGAAAGGCCAGGGTAAAAGGAACTTCAAGAAGGACGGCAAGGCAGTTGCCGTGCCCGGTAAGCAAGCTGCCGGGAAGAAGCCAAAGAATGGACCCAAGCCCGAGACTGAGTGCTTTTATTGCAAGGAAAGTGGTCACTGGAAGCGGAACTGCCCCAAATACTTAGCGGACAAGAAGGCCGGCAAAACGAAAGGTATATGTGATATACATGTAATTGATGTGTACCTTACCAGTACTCATAGTAGCTCCTGGGTATTTGATACCGGTGCAGTTGCTCACATTTGTAACTCAAAGCAGGAGCTGTGGAATAAGCGGAGACTAGTGAAGGACGAGGTGATGATGCGCGTCGGGAATGGTTCCAAGGTCGATGTGATCGCCGTCGGCACGCTACCTCTACATTTGCCTATGAGATTAGTTTTGAACCTCAATAATTGTTATTTAGTGCCAAGTTTGAGGATGAACATTGTATCAGGATCTCGTTTAATACGAGATGGCTACTCATTTAAATCCGAGAATAATGGTTGTTCTATTTATATAAGAGATATGTTTTATGGTCATGCTCCGATGGTGAATGGTTTATTCTTAATGAATCTCGAGCGTAATGCTACACATATTCATAGTGTGAGTACCAAAATATGTAAGGTTGATAATGATAGTCCCACATACTTGTGGCACTGCCGCCTTGGTCACATAGGTGTCAAACGCATGAAGAAGCTCCAAGCAGATGGACTTTTAGGGTCTCTTGATTACGAATCATTTGACACGTGCGAACCATGCCTCATGGGTAAAATGACCAAGACTACGTTCTTAGGAACAATGGAGCGAGCAACTAACTTATTGGAAATCATACATACTGATATGTGCGGTCCAATGAGTGTTGAGGCTCGCAGTGGCTATCGTTATGTTCTCACCCTCACTGATGACTTGAGTAGATATGGGTATGTCTATTTAATGAAACACAAGTCTGAGACCTTTGAAAAGTTCAAGGAATTTCAGAGGGAGGTTGAGAATCAACGTGACAGGAAAATCAAGTTCTTGCAATCAGATCGTGGAGGAGAATACTTGAGTCACGAATTTGGGACACACTTAAGAAAATGTGGAATAGTTTCACAACTGACGCCGCCGGGAACACCTCAGTGTAATGGTGTGTCCGAACGTCGTAATCGCACTCTATTAGATATGGTGCGAGCTATGATGTCTCTTACCGATTTACCGCTATCATTTTGGGGCTATGCTTTAGAGACTGCCGCATTCACTTTAAATAGGGCTCCGTCGAAATCCGTTGAGACGACACCGTATGAATCATGGTTTGGGAAGAAACCTAAGCTGTCGTTTCTAAAAGTTTGGGGATGCGATGCTTATGTCAAGAAACTTCAACCTGAAAAGCTCGAACCCAAGTCAGAAAAATGCGTCTTCATAGGATACCCTAAAGAAACTATTGGGTATACCTTCTACCTCAGATCCGAAGGCAAGATCTTTGTTGCCAAGAATGGATCCTTTCTAGAGAAAGAGTTTCTCTCGAAAGAAGTAAGTGGGAGGAAAGTAGAACTTGATGAAGTATTACCTCTTGAACCAGAAAGTGGTGCAACTCAAGAAAATGTTCCTGAGGTGCCTACACCAACTAGAGAGGAAGTTAATGATGATGATCATGAAACTTCAGATCAAGTTGCTACTGAACTTCGTAGGTCCACAAGGACACGTTCCGCACCAGAGTGGTACGGCAACCCTGTCTTGGAAATCATGTTGTTAGACAACGGTGAACGTTCGAACTATGAAGAAGCGATGGCGGGCCCAGGTTCCAACAAATGGCTTGAAGCCATGCAATCCGAGATAGGATCCATGTATGAAAACAAAGTATGGACTTTGACAGACTTGCCCGATGATCGGCGAGCGATAGAAAACAAATGGATCTTTAAGAAGAAGACATACGCGGATGGTAATGTTACCATCTATAAAGCTCGACTTGTCGCTAAGGGTTATCGGCAAGTTCAAGGGGTTGACTACGATGAGACTTTATCACCGGTAGCGAAGCTGAAGTCCGTCCGAATTATGTTAGCAATTGCCGCATACTATGATTATGAGATATGCCAAATGGACGTCAAAACGACATTCCTTAATGGTTTCCTTAAGGAAGAATTGTATATGATGCAGCCAGAAGGTTTTGTCGACCCTAAGAATGCTAACAAGGTATGCAAGCTCCAGCGATCCATTTATGGGCTGGTGCAAGCATCTCAGAGTTGGAATATTCGCTTTGATGAGATGATCAAAGCGTTTGGGTTTATGCAGACTTATGGAGAAGCCTGCATTTACAAGAAAGTGAGTGGGAGCTCTGTAGCATTTCTCATATTATATGTAGATGACATACTTTTGATGGGAAATGATATAGAGCTTTTGGACAACATTAAGGCCTACTTGAATAAGAGTTTTTCAATGAAGGACCTTGGAGAAGCTGCTTATATATTAGGCATCAAGATCTATAGAGATAGATCAAGACGCCTCATAGGTCTTTCACAAAGCACATACCTTGATAAGATATTGAAGAATTTCAATATTGATCAGTCTAAGAAGGGGTTCTTGCCTATGTTGCAAGGTGTGAAATTGAGCTCAGCTCAATGTCCATCCACGGCAGAAGATATAGAAGAGATGAGTGTCATCCCCTATGCCTCAGCCATAGGGTCTATTATGTATGCCATGCTGTGTACTAGACCTGATGTAAACCTTGCCGTAAGTTTGGTAGGTAGGTACCAAAGTAATCCCGTCAAGGAACACTGGACAGCGGTCAAGAGTATCCTGAAGTACCTGAAAAGGACTAAGGAAATGTTTCTCGTTTATGGAGGTGATGAAGAGCTCGTCGTAAAGGTTTACGTCGATGCTAGCTTCGACACAGATCGGGATGACTCTAAGTCACAAACTGGATACGTGTATATTTTGAATGGCGGGGCAGTAAGCTGGTGCAGTTGCAAGCAGAGCGTCGTGGCGGGATCTACATGTGAAGCGGAGTACATGGCGGCCTCGGAGGCAGCGCATGAAGCAATTTGGGTGAAGGAGTTCATCACCGACCTAGGAGTCATACCCAATGCATGGGGGCCGATCAAACTCTTCTGTGACAACACTGGAGCTATTGCACTTGCCAAGGAGCCCAGGTTTCACAAGAAGACCAGACACATCATGCGTCGCTTCAACTCCATTCATGAAAATGTTCAAGATGGAGACATAGATATTTGTAAAGTACATACGGACCTGAATGTAGCAGATCCATTGACTAAACCTCTCCCTAGAGCAAAACATGATCAACACCAGAATTCCATGGGTGTTCGATTCATCACAATGTAACTAGATTATTGACTCTAGTGCAAGTGGGAGACTGTTGGAAATATGCCCTAGAGGCAATAATAAAAGGATTATTATTATATTTCCTTGTTCATGATAATTGTCTTTTATTCATGCTATAATTGTGTTATCCAGAAATCGTAATATATGTGTGAATACATAGACACCAACATGTCCCTAGTAAGCCTCTAGTTGACTAGCTCGTTGATCAATAGATAGTCATGGTTTCCTGACTATGGACATTGGATGTCATTGATAACGAGATCACATAATTAGGAGAATGATGTGATGGACAAGACCCAATCCTAAACATAGCACAAGATCGTATAGTTCGTTTGCTAGAGTTTTTCCAATGTCAAGTATCTTTTCCTTAGACCATGAGATCGTGTAACTCCCGGATACCGTAGGAGTGCTTTGGGTGTTCCAAACGTCACAACATAGCTGGGTGACTATAAAGGTATACTACGGGTATCTCCGAAAGTGTCTGTTGGGTTGACACGGATCAAGACTGGGATTTGTCACTCCGTATGACGGAGAGGTATCTCTGGGCCCACTCGGTAATGCATCATCATAATGAGCTCAAAATGACCAAGTGTCTGGTCACGGGATCATGCATTACGGTACGAGTAAAGTGACTTGCCGGTAACGAAATTGAACGGGGTATTGGGATACCGACGATCGAATCTCAGGCAAGTAACGTACCGATTGACAAAGGGAATTGTATACGGGGTTGCTTGAATCCTCGACATCGTGGTTCATCCGATGAGATCATCGAGGATCATGTGGGAGCCAACATGGGTATCCAGATCCCGCTGTTGGTTATTGACCAGAGAGCCATCTCGGTCATGTCTACATGTCTCCCGAACCCGTAGGGTCTACACACTTAAGGTTCGGTGACGCTAGGGTTGTAGAGATTTGAATATGCAGTAACCCGAAAGTTGTTCGGAGTCCCGGATGACATCCCGGACGTCACGAGGAGTTCCAGAATGGTCCGGAGGTGAAGAATTATATATAGGAAGTGCAGTTTCGGCCATAGGGAGAGTTTCGGGGGTCACCGGTATTGTACCGGGACCACCGGATGGGTCCCGGGGGTCCACCGGGTGGGACCACCCATCCCGGAGGGCCCCATGGGATGAAGTGGGGAGGGAACCAGCCCATAGTGGGCTGGTGCGCCCCCCCTTGGGCCCCCCATGCGCCTAGGGTTGGGAACCCTAGGGGAGGGGGCGCCCCACTTGCCTTGGGGGCCACTCCACCCTTGGCCGCCGCCCCCCTAGGAGATCCCATCTCCTAGGGCCGGCGCACCCCCTAGGGGGCCTATATAAAGGGGGGAGGGAGGGGGCAGCGCACCCTTGACTCTTGGCGCCTCCCTCTCCCCTGCTACACCTCTCCCTCTCACAGAAGCTCGGCGAAGCCCTGCTGCAGTGACCCCTGCATCCACCACCACGCCGTCGTGCTGCTGGATCTTCATCAACCTCTCCTTCCCCCTTGCTGTATCAAGAAGGAGGAGACGTCACGCTGACCGTACGTGTGTTGAACGCGGAGGTGCCGTCCGTTCGGCGCTAGGATCTCCGGTGATTTGGATCACACCGAGTACGACTTCCTCATCCCCGTTCTTTGAACGCTTCCGCGCGTGATCTACAAAGGTATGTAGATGCAATCCGTTCACTCATTGCTAGATGAACTCATAGATGGATCTTGGTGAAATCGTAGGAAATTTTTTGTTTTCTGCAATGTTCCCCAACACAACAATCCCTGTTGGTGTGATTGGCCGGGTTTTCGGGGGTGCCATGTATTTGGCACAAGCGGTCGAGTATTCGGTCCAAGCTGGACGGGCCCATAGGATTACTTTTGAATGGCTTTTTCCGCTGACCGGATTTAGAGCCTCTGAATCCGGCATTAACTGCCGTATTCTCAGCATTGTCGCTGTTAATGCGGCGCTTCTGCTTGTTGCGACGCGACCTGCCACTAATGTCCCTGGTGTCCGAACTACCAGGGTTCTTGGTCATATTGTTGCTACGAGCAAGCCAGCTGTCTTCTCCCGCGCAAAAGCGGCTCATGAGTGCTGCCATAGATTTCGGCTTTTCCTGTCCAAGGTGCCGGGCCAACCACTCATCACGGATATTGTGCTTGAAGGCTGCTAGGGCCTCAGCGTCCGGACAATCGACTATTTGATTTTTCTTTGTTAGGAACCGTGTCTAGAATTGCCTGGCCGATTCCTCTGGCTGCTGAATTACGTGACTCAGGTCATCGGCGTCTGGGGGTCGCACATAAGTGCCCTGGAAATTGTCGAGGAATGCGGCTTCCAGGTCCTCCCAACAACTGATTGATCCTTTTGGCAAGCTATTGAGCCAATGCCGAGCTGGTCCTTTAAGCTTGAGTGGGAGGTATTTGATGGCGTGAAAATCATCGCCGCGGGCCATGTGGATATGAAGGAGATAATCCTCGATCCATACCGCAGGGTCTGTTGTGCCATCATATGATTCGATCTTTACGGATTTGAAACCCTCGGGGATTTGATGATCCATTATTTCGTCTATAAAGCACAGTGGGTGTGCGGCGCCTCTGTACTGGGCTATATCATGACGTAGCTCCAATGAGTTTTGTCTGCTGTGTTCGGCCCTACCAAATTTGTGGCCGGCGTGACGGTTACCGTCTCGAGCCGTGGGGTGCCCATGCGATCCGTAGATCGATCGTGTTTGGCTTGCCTTGTCCTCCAACATGTCTCGTAAGTCCGGCGCATATTCCCGTGCCTTGGTACGGGGTGTGGCTTGAGTGGAGGGCTGAGAGGCCTCTCTGTCGCGGCCACGAGGTGGCCGTTCGGACGCATCAAGTGCTTCACCTCTAATTGGGGTAGCAACCTGCGCTTTGGGTAACTCTTGGAGGGGCGTTCGAGTTTATGCTCTTCGGCCGAAAGGACTTCGGTCCATCTGTCAACCAGCAAATCTTGATCAGCTCGGAGTTGTTGCTGTTTTTTCTTGAGGCTTCTTGCCGTGGCCATAAGCCTGCGTTGGAAACGCTTTTTCTCAACGGGATCCTCTGGCACGACGAATTCGTCGTCGTCGAGGCTTGCCTCGTCTTCGGAGGGAGGCATATAATTATCGTCCCCGACCTCTCTGTCTGTCGCTCTCTCATGAGGGCTGGTTTCTCGATCCTCCTGTGCTAAACCTTGTTGGAGGGGGTTTTCTTTGGCACTCTTCGGAGTATTATTATCTCCCGTGCTGGAATCGCCGTTATTGTGTTGGCGGGATTTTGAGCGGCGCCGCTGACGCCGGCGCTTGGGCTGTTTCTTGGAGGGGTCATCCTCCGTTGTTCCATCGCCCTCTCCCTCTTTTGGGGTGTCCACCATGTATATGTCATATGACGAGGTGGCTTTCCAGGGCCTGGTAGGCGCTGGTTCTTCATCATCTCCCTCATCGGCGTCCATACCGTTGATGTCTTCAGAGTCGAAGTCGAGCATGTCGGTTAGGTCGTCGACAGTGGCCACAAAGTGGGTGGTGGGTGGGTTTTGAATTTCTTCATCGTCCGTATCCCAACCTTGCTGACCATAGTCCGACCAGGGCTCTCCTGGTAAAGAGAGAGACTTCAGTGACTTTAGGATATCGCTGAAAGGCGAGTACTGAAAGACGTCCGCAGCCGTGAACTCCATGATCGGCGCCCAATCGGATTTGATCGGCAGTGGCACGGAGGGTTCAGAGTCCGGAGAAGAATCTGGCTCCGTGGGGTCACGAGTTTCGCAGAGTACGGGGCTGGTGTTCGGCTCAACCGCTGTTGGGATCATAGCCTCCGAGGTGGCGTCCAACCGCCCATCCTCGATCGGCGCGGTTGGCTCCGAACTAAGGGTCGGAGCCAATGCAGGTGCGGCCTCCAGGGCACTGTTCGGCGGCAGAGCTAGATCATGCTCGTCGTGACAGTGCGGTGCGCTCGGCGGTGGTTCGAGTCCTTCGAAGATCAAGTCCCCACGGATGTCAGCCGTGTAGTTTAAATTTCCGAATCTGACCTGACGGCCAGGGGAGTAGCTTTCGATCTGCTCTAGATGGCCAAGTGAATTGGCCCGCAGTGCTAAGCCGCCAAAGACAAAGATCTGTCCGGGGAGGAAGGTCTCACCCTGGACTGCATCGCCATTGAAGATCGTAGGAGCCATCGGGCCTGACGGCGACGGCACAGAGGAACTCTCAATGAAAGCACCAACGTCGGTGTCAAAACCGGCGGATCACGGGTAGGGGGTCCCGAACTGTGCGTCTAGGCTGGATAGTAACAGGAGGCAAGGGACACGAAGTTTTACCTAGGTTCGGGCCCTCTGGATGGAGGTAAAACCCTACGTCCTGCTTGATTAATATTGATGATATGGGTAGTACAAGAGTAGATCTACCACGAGATCAGAGAGGCTAAACCCTAGAATCTAGCCTATGGTATGATTGTTGATGTGTATGTTGTCCTACGGACTAAAACCCTCCGGTTTATATAGACACCGGATAGGGTTAGGGTTACATAGAGTCGGTTACAATGGTAGGAGATCTTCATATCCGTATCGCCAAGCTTGCCTTCCACACCAAGGAAAGTCCCTTCCGGACACGGGACGGAGTCTTCAATCTTGCATCTTCATAGTCCAGGAGTCCGGCTGAAGGTATAGTTCGGCTATCCGAACACCCCCTAATCCAGGACTCCCTCAATGCACGTATGGTAAACGTTATGCAACAAATTTGAAACATGAGGTGTTATTTGATTGTCTTCCTTATGAGTGGCGGTCGGGGACGAGCGATGGTATTTTCCTACCAATCTATCCCCCTAGGAGCATGCGCGTAGTACCAAGGTTTTTGATGACTTGTAGATTTTTGCAATAAGTATGTGAGTTCTTTATGACTAATGTTGAGTCCATGGATTATACGCACTCTCACCCTTCCATCCTTGCTAGCCTCTTCGATACCGTGCATTGCCCTTTCTAACATTGAGAGTTGGCACAAACTTCGCCGGTGCATCCAAACCCCGTAATATGATACGCTCTTTCACACATAAACCTCCTTATATCTTCCTCAAAACAGCCACCACACCTACCTATTATGGCATTTCCATAGCCACTCCAAGATATATTGCCATGCAACTTTCCATCACTCCGTTCATCATGACACATTCATTATTGTCATATTGCTTAGCATGATCATGTAGTTGACATAGTATTTGTGGCACAGCCACCGTTCATAATTCTTTCATACATGTCACCCTTGGTCCATTGCATATCCCGGTACACCGCCGGAGGCATTCATATAGAGTGATCTTTGTTCTAGTATCGAGTTGTAATCATTGAGTTGTAAATAAACAGAAGTGTGATGATCATCATTTTCTAGAGCATTGTCCCAAGTGAGGAATAAAAAAAGAGAAAGGCCATAAAAAAGAGAAGGCAAAAAAAAAGAGAAATGCCACATAAAAAATGAGAGAAAAAGAGAGAAGGGACAATGCTACTATCCTTTGCCACACTTGTGCTTCAAAGTAGCACCATAATCTTCATGTTAGAGAGTCTCTTGTTTTGTCACTTTCATATACTAGTGGGAATTTTTCATTATATAACTTGGCTTGTATATTCCAACAATGGGCCTCCTCAAGTGCCCTATGTCTTCATGAGCAAGCAAGTTGGATGCACACCCACTAGTTTCTTTTGTTGAGATTTCATACATTTATAGCTCTAGTGCATCTGTTGCATGGCAATCCCTACTCCTTGCATTAACATCAATCGGTGGGCATCTCCATAGCCCATTGATTAGACTCGTTGATGTGAGACTTTCTCCTTTTTTGTCTTCTCTACATAACCCCCCTCATTATATTCTATTCCACCCATAGTGCTATGTCCATGGCTCGCGCTCATATATTGCGTGAAAGTTTATAGGTTTGAGATTACTAAAGTATGAAACAATTGCTTGGGTTGTCATCGGGGTTGTGCATGATGAGAGCATTCTTGTGTGACAAAAATGAAACATGACTAAACTATATGATTTTGTAGGGATGAACTTTCTTTGGCCATGTTATTTTGAGAAGACAAAATTGCTTAGTTAGTATGCTTGAAGTATTATTATTTTTATGTAAATATGAACTTTTGTCTTGAATCTTTCGGATCTGAATATTCATACCACAATTAAGAATAATGACATTAAAATTAAGCCAAGTAGCACTTCGCATCAAAAATTCTGTTTTTATCATTTACCTACTCGAGGACGAGCAGGAATTAAGCTTGGGGATGCTTGATACATCTCCAACGTATCTATAATTTTTGATTGCTCCATGCTATATTATCTACTGTTTTGGACATCATTGGGCTTTATTATCCACTTTTATACTATATTTGGGACTAACCTATTAACCGGAGGCCCAGCCCAGAATTGTTGTTTTTTGCCTGTTTTAGGGTTTTGAAGAAAAGGAATATCAAACAGAGTCCAAACGGAATGAAACCTTCGGGAACATGATTTTCTGAACGAACAAGTCCCGTGAGACTTGGACCCTACGTCAAGAAAGAAAAGAGGAGGCCACAACATAGGGGGCGCGTCTACTTACCCTAGGCGTGCCCTCCATCCTCGTGGGCCCCTTGTTTATCCACCGACGTACTCCTTCCTCCTATATATACCTACATACCCCCAAACGATCAGGGACGGAGCCAAAACCCTGATTCCACCGCCGTAACTTTTTGTATCCACGAGATCCCATCTTGGGGCCTGTTCCGGAGCTCCGCCGGAGGGGGCATCGATCACGGAGGGCTTCTACATCAACACCATAGCCTCTCTGATGATGTGTGAGTAGTTTACCTCAGAACTACGGGTCCATAGTTATTAGCTAGATGGCTTCTTCTCTCTTTTTGGATCTCAATACAACGTTCTCCCCCTCTCTTGTGGAGAACTATTCGATGTAATCTTCTTTTTGCAGTGTGTTTGTTGAGACCGATGAATTCTGGGTTTATGATCAAGTCTATCTATGAATAATATTTGAATCTTCTTTGAATTCTTTTATGTATGATTGGTTATCTTTGCAAGTCTCTTCGAATTATCAGTTTGGTTTGGCCTACTAGATTGATCTTTCTTGCAATGGGAGAAGTGCTTAGCTTATGGTTCAATCTTGCGGTGTCCTTTCCCAGTGACAGTAGGGGCAGCAAGGCACGTATTGTATTGTTGCCATCGAGGATAACAAGATGGGGTTCTCTTCATATTGCATGAGTCTATCCCTCTACATCCTGTCATTTTGCTTAAGGCGTTACACTGTTTTTAACTTAATACTCTAGATGCATGTTGGATAGCGGTCGATGAGTGGAGTAATAGTAGTAGATGCAGGCAGGAGTCGGTCTACTTGTCTCGGACGTGATGCCTATATACATGATCATACCTAGATATTCTCATAAATATGCTCAATTCTGTCAATTGCTCAACAGTAATTTGTTCACCCATCGTAGAATACTTATGCTCTCGAGAGAAGCCACTAGTGAAACCTATGCCCCGGGGTCTATCTTTATCATATTGATCTCCTACTACTTAGTTATTTCCTTTGCTATTTACTTTGCCTTTATTTTACTTTGCATCTTTATCATAAAAACACCAAAAATATTATCTTATCATATCTATCAGATCTCACTCTCGTAAGTGGCCTTATAGGGATTGACAACCCTTGTTTGCGTTGGTTGCGAGGATTTATTTGTTTTGTGCAGGTACGAGGGACTCGCGCGTAGCCTCCTACTGGATTGATACCTTGGTTCTCAAAAACTAAGGGAAAAACTTACGCTACTTTGCTGCATCATCCCTTCCTCTTCGGGGAAAACCAACGCAGTGCTCAAGAGGTAGCATAGTTTCATAATTGTCTCAGTTACAAGTCCATCCTTGACTCTCAACTGGGCTCATATTTTGTTGTTGTCTTAGTTGCAAGTCCACCTTCTGAGTCGCAACTGGTTCCGTAGTTTATTTCCATCCTAGTCGTAAGTCCACCATGAACTCACAATGAGTATCGTTGTTGTCTGTAGTTGTCCGAGATGCAAGTCCATCCTCGACTCGCAACAAGGCTTATACTTAGTTTTTCATCCCAGTTGCAAGTTCATCCTCGACTCGCAACTAGGACTATAGTTTGTTTTTCATCCTATTTGCAATCCAGCCATGACTCGCGACTAGGCTCGTAGTTGTAAGTCCACCCTCCACTCGCAACTTGTCTCATAGTTTTGTGTAGTTGTCTCGGTTGCAAGTTCACATTCGACTCGCAACTAAACCTCATTTTTGCGGTCAGGCTTTTTTTTGTTACCTTGGTTACAAGACCACCCTCATTTTTGTGAGTAGGTCATCTTTTTTATTCTTCGCCCCGATTGCAAGTCCACCGCCGATTTATAACTAGGCTCCAAGTTTTTTTATCACAATTACAAGTTCACATCGACTTGCAACTGGGGTCAGCGACCAATTTTTATCCTAGGTAAAATTTCATCTTATGCAAAAATATGAGTCCCGACCATGACAGTTGCTAGTCCACCTTTTCTTTTCTTTTTTGCCCTTTTTATATGTTCAACATTGTTTATTTTTAAAATTTTGGGCCCAAGAATTTAATTTCAAATGTCCCACTTGCAAGCACATATTTGACAAATTTTAGATTTTTTTGAAAGATATGCAACCCAGTTGGAGGGACCCAAGTTTTCATGTGTCCTTTTTAAAGCCGACATTTATATCATTTTTAGTTCCCATCTCATTGAGTTAGTTTCCCACCTTTTTTTTCAAAATCTCATAGTTCTATAGAAATGAAACACACTCTTTTTGAGTCATATCCTTTTGTATGTAAAGTTAGTTTATCCGCCAATTCAAATAAATCACGCATTTTAAAAAAATGTTTGGGATTTAAAAATATGTTCGTGTCTTTAAAAGTTGCGTTCACCAATTCAAAAAATGTCCTGGAATTTCAGAAATTGTTCAAAATTTTAGAAGATACTCCCATTATCAAGTTCTATTTACAAATTCAAAAAAGGTTTGGGAATTTAAATTTTCTTCAAAAAAATTAAAAATGTTCAGAACTTGTAGATTTTACTTTGTGGTTGACAAAAAGTTTGTAATTCCTAAAACATGTTCAAAATTTGAAAAACAAATGTCTGCAGTTTTTCAAGTGATACTCAATTACGCCACTACTATTAGTTCTTAAAATTTCTCATTGCACATGTCACGACGAGCTGTCGGTTGCAATGGCGCTTTATTCATGCATGAACAAGAGGTCTGCGGTTTGAATCATAGCACAAACATCATGTTGTTTTTTGCAGATTTCTGCTTGCGGCCGCTCACTGCTAGTTTCACACCAATGGGTAAGCCGGCGCGTCCTGAGCAAAGGGGCGTCTCTGGGCTGGGTGTTGTGAGTGAGAAAAAACAAAGAAACATCAAGGCAAAACAAACAAACAATACAACATATCATATAGGGTGACGTCAGATTGTAACATCCCAAATTTTCAATTTGGAATGTTATACATTAGATCATCACTGCATATCATATTTTATTTGATTTTGGGTTTGATCCTAAGAATTTCTACGCAACTCAAGGACCCTCGGAGAGAGTTGGGGATTTCGTTATTAATTTTCATATTTGAGTTTTCTCAAATTTTGAAAATAGGATCATTTGATTTTATTTATTTTATCTTCAATTATTTCAATTATAAAAATATGAGGGCGGGAATAAAATGTCGTTCCCAAAATAAAGAAATATTGAGGATTTAATAAAAAAATCAAATAAGATTTTATTTTGGAGTTATTGATATTTTATTTGAATTTAGGAAAAATGCGTGTTTTTTAAAATTGCATTTAGGCCCCAAATAAATGTTCGTCTTGTCCGGCTTCATTTAGAAGTCGGGGAAATTTTATTTCGGGATTTTTGGAGTCTGTTTAGTGTTTCTTTTATTTGTTTTTCTGCGCGTCATTATTAAAAAAAACCGCGAACCGACTTTGGGCCGTGTTCGGCCAGGACTCTGTCCGGCCGGGCATTTATAAGGCGCCACCCCCGAGCCCCTCAGCCTAAGCCGCGCCGCGCCAGAAACCCTAACCCTAGCCCCGCCGCCGCGTGCCGCCGTCGCCGGACCCTGGCGCCCGAGCCGCCGCCGCCCGCTGTC